>NC_039283.1:8292220-8595970 GCF_003368295.1 Carassius auratus
TGGGAGAGTGGTCATTTTCAAGAAGCGGGCACTGGAGGACACATTCTAGGAGAGAGGTGATCCACAGCTCTGTCGCTCTCTCTAGCAATGGCTCGTTGCTCAGGCAGCGGCATGAGAATTCCTTGATTTGTTGTTCTGAGAACCTTTTCTCAATCTGCACATGCCTAAACTGAACTAACTCTAAACTGTGTTTTTGGAACCATTAGCTGCGAGTAAACAATGGTTTCTTAGTCTAGGATTAATGTCACGGTAAGTTACTAAAAGTGTACTAAATGTGTTTTAGTTTTTTTCTGTATGCTTAAATCATCTGTATATGCGAATTTTAGCTTGAAATAAAAATTGTCAAAATCATTTTGACATTTTGACTTCTAATAAAGGCAACTTGATTCTGTTTCTTTCCCACACACCGTACAAATGTTATGTTCTGGAAATATGTAAATTGGGTGACCTGGTATGTAATTCCACAAAAAGCTTTACAGCAGTAACAAAAGCAAGTGTACAGCTACTCACTTTAAGATATCTTTATAACAGTGAATTCCAGTAAGAGGTAAGTAAGAGGTGGTTGCTGTTAATGCAGCACTCATACTACAACAGATTTTTTTTTTTTTTTTCTGAGGACGAGAGAGCAGTTTGCTATTGAGAAAGCTAACATCTATGAATTTCCCTACTTTCACGCTGCGTTAAGTAGATTGCTTTACAACAGCTGGAGCTCTTTTTTTTGTGCTTAGTTGCTAATGAATCGGCTGCT
Source organism: Carassius auratus (assembly GCF_003368295.1). Taxonomy (NCBI): domain Eukaryota; kingdom Metazoa; phylum Chordata; class Actinopteri; order Cypriniformes; family Cyprinidae; genus Carassius; species Carassius auratus. The sequence continues at coordinate 8,292,969 of NC_039283.1, forward strand.
CTTCATTTGCTCTAGGGAATGTGTCCCAGAGGTCCAGATACTTACAAGCACCAACATGAGACTCCACCATCTTGACACCATTTACCACCCATCTGTCTGCTCCAGCCACACCCAGCCTGCATCTTTATTATGATGATCTCTTGAGGCTGGCAATCTTCATTGACCTGCTCACTATCCTTCTAAACCATAGAGTGCTGAAATAACGTATATATTTTTTAAAGTATTTTGGGTTGGCCAACTGGTTGGTGTTTTGAATCTTAATTACATTTTGAAGCCTAATTACAGCTGGCAGAATTACAAAAGCTAACTATAGGCTCTAAACAAGCAACAAGACATTCATTAGGCTTCTGACAAATTTTCCAGTTTTTATAAAAACAAACAAAAAAAGTTTCAAATCATGCGGTTGGAGAAAAAAATATGCAAAAAGATTTGTGCATCTGTGCTTATAAAAGGAAAAAGGAGTTTTGAGGTCCAGGAAGACTTTGGGGTTTGGAGGGCCCAAAGCAAATGAAAAAGGCTAATGCTGATGGGAATTAACACTTGTTTTCTTATCCATTGACGATACAGAAGAGATTACCATTCTAAATATGCAAATACATTAGCTGCTTATAATTCACTAGATAATTATACCATTAGTTTTGCATTAAATAAATAAGGATGTGCATTTTTTGCAGATTTCTGTGACACTCTTATTAAACTTTTTTATGTGAGATTTAAATAAAACTGGATTTACATTACAATACAATAATACCGTTATGGACGGTCAGTATGGAGAAAATCTCTTGACCAGGAAAAAGTGTAAAAGTCTTAGGCCACCAGTATTTTCACCAACAAAAAATATTTTTAAGTCAGTTATTTCTATGTTTTGGAGTAGTGTGCCAGTAGGAAATATCAGTTTACACTTACAAACATTATTTTTTGCCATTAATTCAAATAATCTAGTAATGTTTGCACAAGGAGTCTGACAGCAGCCAGTGCTCCACACAGAGATCTGATCTCACCATCATCATCAGTCTGTCTGGAATAACATGAAGAAACAGAACAAACTGTCACAGACTAAATCCAGAAGAACTGTGCCAATGTCTCCAAGACACTTCTCCAAGAAACTAGAATTTACAGGGAAGAACCAAAAGAAAAAAAAAATTCACAAAGAAACATAGCAGACATAACAAATATATAATTAATGACAATACTTTTGTGAAGTAGGATCTTCAAATAACTACAAGATTATTAAATGATAAATAAATTAATATTAAAATAACTATTTATATATCTTTCCAAGAAATCAACATGGATTTTCAATCTACTGCCAAATGGTTTAAAATAAATTGCCGACCACAAAAAAAATAATACTGAGATAATTTATGTATTATAGTAGGGCAATAAAAATATACAGTGTCCCCTTGCCTTTAAAGACACTAATAAAAAAGTGTGGTCAAGATTTAGCACTGACTGCACACCAAACAGCAACATAATACAGCCCTTTTATTCTGAAATGCATGGAACCACAATAATATTAACAGCCCTAGAAGAGAAATGTGCTCCCTCCAGTGTCTGCTGAAGGGGTAATGGAAGTGGTGGGTGATTCTTAGCTGGATGTATGTTAATTACCATGAGCAGACTGTGTTTCCCGCAGGAGCTGTGGGTGTGGGTGCTAGTCATCGTGGGTTAGGTAGGTATAAATAGTGCCACCAAATAAACTGAGCATCTGAGAAGCAGACAGATTGGAAAATCCTGAATCCTGTGCCAGTTTGGCTCATCCTTATGGGTGCAAAATGTATCATTTAGATACCAGTACAGACACTTTAAGTACCAATATGCACCCTTTAGGGATAAATAAGGTGCAATGGTGTACTAGCTTTTGTACCTTTATTTCTGACAGTGTAAGAACTAATACAGGCATCCCTTTTTATATTTTATAATCTCATTTAAAGTAATAATAATAATCTGATTTCCTTAATCGTAAAGGTCAGTGCACCTCTAATCACAATTTAATACACATAATTTATTATTTAATTCTATAAAAGCAAATATGTGAGGTGTGTGTTTAGCATGGAAAATGGAGAATTATCAGTGTGACGTGCACTCTTCTGTATGTCAATGCAAAAACCCTTGGCTGATGTACATTTGGAAGAATTTATATTATAATAATATACACATAATGTGTTTTTTGAACTGAACTTTAAGAATAAATTTGCCATTAAAAATATCTTTCTCAGAAATGGTTTGATAAAGAGATGGTGTTTGATTAATGAACTTGGTTACAATCAGCAGTAACCTAGCTTCTTGGGATTCAGTACTGAGGATTCATATAGATTTATACATATAAAGTTGTATATAGATGAAAGTGTTTACATTTTAGATTCTGTCAGAATTCAGATTTTATGTCTATTCAATCATACAAAACTGCATGTGTACATTTTACATATGAACACACACCATTTGGACATTGTCAGCTCTCATTTTAAAGTCAGTCATCCTATAAATAAATAAAACTCAGACACTTTAAAGGCCACATTCAGGCTATATGCCATGCTCCAGTCATGCTATGCAGAGTAATAACCCACACTCATATGCAAGCTAGCCACACTGGGCACACTTGGAGCTATACTTCTAAGCAACCAGTTGCTAAGGAGACCCATGAGAAAGGGAGGGTTCTTGTTGCTATAGCAGCCTTTCTTCTCCTACCCAGTTTCTCATCCCTGTGGAAGTAACATGGGTGAATTTAGGGGGAGGGTCTGGGATTCACTCAAGCATGATGGGAGAAAGCAAAAAATACAGGTTTGCTTGACTTGAGTAATAGCTGAGAAAGGAATGATTTTGGGATTCATTTCAAATAGATTAATTAGCATGTTAGGGATTTAAACAGGCTAAAATATGGGGTAGACAAAAATGTGGTAAGGGTAAATCAATCAATGATTCATTTGTGAGTATAACACTAGCTTTAAAGAAATGAGCTGCCAACCAAACAATGATCACAAAGTTTTAAAGCATCACTATGTAGTTTTTTGACCTTAAAATAATGTCTCTAAAATTATTTCAGCGGTAAAACACCTCTTAACCAGATGAATTATATTACCACTGCTACCTGATCATCCTCCTAGCCGCTAGAACCACACTCTTTCATGTTCAGGTTGGTACACACTGCCCTGCCCATGTCCTGCCAGCGGAAGATTGCAACCTGTTTTACGGCTTTAGTAACATACTTTACTCATAGCCAGGGTTTAGTTATCCAACAACTAACTATAAGATGAAACAATCTAATGTGCAAGCCATAAAACCAAAGTCATGGCAGGGCCAGCAAAGAAACCAAAAAGGGATTTATCGGAGGAAGCGGAAAAAAGAAAGAGAGTGATCAGAAACAACCCTGAATATGACTCAATATCAGAAGGGTTTACACTCGGTGGTGCTGTACCATGTGCCCCATGTCATGTCTGTTTCAACACCCAAGATGCAAAAACTAATTCCCTAGAGTACTTTGCGTCTAAGCGGTTATTCAAATAAAGAGGCTCTGTTACAGTGTCTGGTGTATAGGCTATTATAGACATTTAGGCTACATGATTATGCAGACAACTTTTTATTCTATTATACAAATTACACCCTTTGCAAACAATGCTACATGCGAAAAAAAAAAAAAAAAAAAAAAAAAATAATATAAATATATATATATATACACACATATAAATATTGAGTCGTTTGAAATAAAGATGCCAATTAAACCTTTTTGATTAATATAGTATTATAATTTTGAAATAGATAGGCCTACACTTTATTGGCTGAATAATTGGCGCGAAGATGACGCACAAGCTCAGTCTGCAGGTAGAGATGGAGGCGGTCACATTTCTTCTCCATTCTGTCACCGATGGAGTTTTGGTTCCTTGCCGCTGTCGCCTCTGGCTTGCTTAGTTTGGGACACTTCATTTACAACAATATTGTTGACTTGATTGCCAATGATTGCACAGATACTATTTAAACTGAACTGAGATGATGACATCACTGAATGTGTTTCTGTTGGCTTTGTTTAACCTTAGTTTTCTGATCGTACAGTGGCCATTTAAATTATTATGTGAGAGAGCTGGCCCGAACAGGGGACCACAAAGACTGATAAATAGGAAACTGCTCACCGTAATGGGGCTAATTTTGACTAGCTGCATGGTGCAAGGAATTAAAAACAGGATTGTGGATACTGGACAGCTGATATACAGCAGATTGGAGCTTTTGGATTTGCGGAGTAGTGGCGTGCCAGTGTCTTGTCAGGTTAGGAAGCGGGGCAAGAGAGGCGGCGTCAGGCAACGTGTCAGGAGAGCTTCCAAACTACCTTTGCCGCCAGTGTTACGCTGTAATCCTCGCTCCTTGCGGAACAAGATGGAAGAGCTGCGTACACAAGCTGGAGTCTGCTATGAGTAGCGTGAGTCTGGACTGATGGTCCTTACAGAAACGTGGCTGTGTAATGATGTACCAGACAGTTTAATACAAATTGACAGGGTTTTCCCACTTACGCTTGGACAGAGATGCAAACTCTGGAAAGAAAAGAAGAGGGGGTATCTGTATTTATATTAATTAAAGCTGGTGCCGTAATTTTGTGGTTGGGGAAAGCATTTGCAATCCTGATCTTGCATTACTGTGTATTACTTTGCGGCCGTATTATTTGCCAAGGGAGTTCACTAATATATTTGTCTGTGCAGTGCGCATTCCACCTAGTGGGAACATTCATATAGGGCAGCTAGTCAAATTGCTGATTGTGCTCATAAGCAGTTACAGATTAAGCCTGATGCACCTGTATAGATTCTGGGTGATTTTAATCAATGTGGTTTGGAGAGATCCTTACCAGGGATTTTTCAATATGTGAAGTGTGGAACGAGGAAAAATAACATCCTTGACAAGTGTTATGGCAATATTAAGGATGCTTATGTAGGTAAAGCCAGACCCCCCCTCGGTAATTCTGACCACAATGTTATTCATTTGCTTCCCACCTATCGGTCAGTTTTTAAGACAAGTAAACCAGTTACAAAGGTGGTTAAGGTGTGGCCAAGTGATAGTATAGAGGAGCTGAAGGGATGTTTCCTCTGTACGGATTGGGAAATTTTTTATCAAAATGCAAATATAGATATGGTCACTGAAACAATTACGCATATATTTCCTTTTGTGTGGATCTAGTTATCCCTCAAAGAACTATTAAGAAGTATCCGAATAACAAACCATACGTTACAGGGGGAACTGAACATTGCATTAAAAAGAAAAAATGGCCTATAGGTTGGGGGATACAATGGGACTTAAAGCAGCACAAAAGAAACTTAACCAGCAACTAAGGGTAGCACAAATACAATATACTGGCTGAACAACAGTTGGCAAGATGTAATACTAATGTAATGAACTATGGAATTAAATTCGAGGAATGACCAACATGACCCCGAAAAAGAAGCCATTGTTCGCCATCATTGAAACTGATAAAGCAAATGAATTGAATAATTTTTAAATGAGATTTGAGACAGACACTTTTAAGGAATGTCATGATATTTTAGGGAATGTAAACTGTAACATCAATGATGATAGAATATTAATATATTCAGGGGATGTTACAAGGGTTTTAAAAAAAAATGTATGCTCTAGTAAAGCAACAGGACCAGATGGGATGTCATGCTTTCTTTTAAAGATATTTGCTGAGGAGCTGACATCAGCCTGGCATCGCCTTTTCCAGCTCTCAATTGATACTGATAATGTACCAGAGCTTTGGAGAAAATCTATTGTAATCCCAATTCTAAAAAAATCATGCCCTCAGGCTGCTTTTTATTGATGTTGGTTCTGCGTTCAACTCCATCCAACCGCATAAACTGTTAGAGAAATCGATAAATCTACAAGTTAATCCTTTTATAGTTAATTGGTATTATTCCTTTTTAACAAATAGGACACAACAGGTGAAATTTAACTCAGTGTTGTCGGATGTTGTAGTAAATAGTACAGGGGCCCCTCAAGGATGCGTATGTTCACCACTTCTGGTTCCTTTGTACACAAACCACTGCATTAGTCAGCAATCAAATCAATTTATTATACAGTTTTCAGATGACATAGTAATATTGCAATTGTTGACAAGAGACTGCAGTATTGATGACAACAAAGCTGCTATAGAAGCGTTTGTGGGCTGGTGTGACGAGCATTATCTACAGATCAATGTAAAAAAAAAAAATGAACAGCCCCATAGACTCTATTGATGAATTGATGAAATTAATAGCTGGATGTGCCAGAATTTTCCTTTTCTATTTCTTTTTCAGTTAGAATTAGCTTCCAGAAGAGAACAGATGTGCTAAAACAGTATTCACAACTAAATCTAGACTGAAAACTCATCTGTTTAGCTGTGCATTTAATGAATGAGCACTGTGCAATGTCCGAACTGATTGCACTATATTTGCACTTTTTTTAATGTAAAATCATTTTGTAATTGTTTTAAATTTATTAAATAAGTACATTTTTGTTTTATTCTTGTTATTATTTTTCTTAATTATTATTTTACTCTCTTTTATGTGAAGCACTTTGAATTACCATTGTGTACGAAATGTGCTATATAAATAAACTTGCCTTGCCTTACATAATTACAGAGGTCCATCCCTCTCACCAACAGCCAGCTATTTCCCGAAACAAAACAGAAGCCCTATTAAGTCATTTCGAGTTAGTGCACCAGAGAGAGAGAGAGAGAGAGAGTGAAGAAGGCAAAGTAGAAAGTAAGGGCAGATACTTTTAGAGATTAAGAAGAGAAACAAATGAGATGCATTCATCTCTGAGATCCTGGACACGAGACACTGAAATATTAATGTGCATTTCGGCTCAGACTGCTGAGTCCAGTGTCTGCAGTAAAAGTTCTAATAAGTTAAAGCATAAATGGCTGCTACATGGCTGGGGGAAATTTTGGTAGTGCATGTTTAAAAAAGAATGCTGTGGCAGGTTTTGACTTCTATTGAGTCTCATTTAAGGTAAAGTGAAAGTTGAACCTTCCAAAAATATGTGAATCCATTGATTATTTTAATTTAGAAAAGTTATTTTTGCTAATCTGATAAATTTGCTTCCCAAACGATGTACATATCCTGTGAATCCTGATTCCCTGGAAGTTGCCAGTCAGTATATCTGGAACTAGTAGATTATTTTGTGAGGTCTTGAATTTGAAGATTCAACATTATTGTGGCACATGTGATTCTTTAAATCCTTGTATTAGTTGATTTATTTCGTGGACAAAAGTGTGGACAAAAAAGGTGATCTTAATGTGAAATGTAAACCATTCAAGTCAAGAAGACTTGTGTGCTGTTTTCTCTGCTGCACATACATCCAAGATATGCACACAGAAAGCCACCTCTCATACTGTATAGTTAGGGCTGTGAATCTTTGGGTAGGCAGCAATTTGATTCACAGGTTTTCGATTTGATTCACAATTAAACTTGATTCACAATTAAATTCGATATCGATTTGATTATAACTATTTAATTCTGCACTCTAAGTGCATTCACAGGATTATTTAAATGCTTCTCCTAAATTCTTTAAATGCTTAGGCAGGGGGCAAATTACACCAGCCTTTATGGTTAGAGAACCATAGTTTAAAAAAAAAAAAAAAAAAATACATTTTGTCCATTGTTAGATACTAGTTTAATGATGCTATGGCATGACATAGCATACGTAAAAAATGTATGTAAGCCAACATTTAAAAAAAGAGCTTTAAAAGTATAATGTATAAGCTAACATTTTGTCACACCAGGGGTGTACCCATCATTTCAGAAGTGACAGAAATGTCAAATAAAATCATTTTATGTATGGAGCCTATGTATTATCATAATTATAATTTTTATTTTTTTTACTAGGAATTTATAGTTTCTGTACTGTAATTAAATTGTCAATTAGCACTGCATCATTCATAAACTTTATTTATTGTTTTTTTTTTTTCTTAATGTTTCAGTTCATTCTGCTTTTATTCAGTTAAGCTGCAGATAAAGCCTAGCACATCTATGAGAGCGCGGGCACTTCTCTTTCAGTGTGAAAACTTCATCTCATTTTCACAAAATAGCTATTTAACTTTTGATTAAAGTTAACTCATGGTGGGCAGTGTCGCCGGCTCTCGCACCTGGTCTGATGGGTTGCTCTCTGGCTCTCCGTCATCGGTGGGCTCGGGCTTATGCCCCGTACCGTGGGGAGATGGTAGGCTGGGCTCTGGGTCCAGAGTGGACCTGGCAAGATCCTCCATTGGGCAGACAGTGAGAGATGACCCATTTCTCACCAGAGTCCACTCTACGAATGCGGCGAATTCCTCCCGAGGACCATCTTCGGACGACAACGCTCTGCACTTGGAGTTCAGGCTGGCGTTATAGAAGGAGCAGAGCATGTGGTCCGGGTAGCTGGTGGCATTAGCTAGCAGAAGAAACCATCTGGTATGGTCCTCAAGAGAACGTCCTTCCTGCTCCAGCAGGAGGAGGAGGAATTTGGGGCTATAGAGGGGATCCATCGACATACTACGGAAAGAAAAGACTGAAAAAACAGAAAACAAAATGGAGGGAAAACACGCAGTTTTAAACTTTTTAAGGTCGGTCTTCTGTTACAGTTTTACACTGCCGGAAGGAACACGGAGCAGAGGATAAACGAAATAAGGCTTTTATTATATCCAACACAGGGGATATCCAACATGAAGCACAGCGGTAGACACACGTAAGTGGTTAGTAGACCCGACAAAACTGAACTGAAAGGACAAGGCTTAAGTACAAGGGATAATTGGGGAAACACAGGTGGATGGAATGACTAAATTAACAGGGACATGGAACACATGGGGAATAGAAAAGACACACCTGGGAACTAATCAAACCAAACATGGGATACATTTGTGCTCTGTCCATGCAATAAATACAGCTTTCGACTGCTCATGTAATGTAACACTGTCGGTAAGATGCAGAGAGCCATTGACAAACTACAGGAAAGTAAAACTACTTCACTTTCATATTACTGGCCACGAGTCCTGAGGAGAGATCACACGTCAGTGCTTGTAGTAATTAAATGTGTATATATTTTGAAAGCATTGAAATCGCGATTCATTTGATTCTTAGCGTTTTAAATCGATTGCTGTCCGAGATCGGCGATTTACGATTCAAAATCATGTTTTTAAGATCGATGCATATGAATCGTCAGGGTTTGTAATCGATGCATCGAGAAAACGAGTGAATCGTTACACCCGTAAAGTGCATGATACTGAGTCCTCTTCTATGGATTTTATCATTTGATAGGACAGATAGACACAAAAATATGCCAAAATGTCCTTGTACACAGCCGTTGTGTCTTAAGAAAATGTGAATGCTGTTGTCTCTATAATAAAACAAAAGACAGAAAATTTACTCTCTGTTCTTGACTGAATACATTTTTTTCTTAATTAATTAATTTGTTCAGTTGTATTTATATGTGAAATTGCTAATTTATTTCTTCTTATGACAGAATGAGACAGAAAATATATTATTTGATCAAATTCTATACTGTGATACAGGCTCTTTTCCCCCAAACAATTAGCATTGCATTATAAATATACCTCATTTTTTATATAAGATATAAGAGGGAATGTTAAAATGCATACTCCGGGTTTCCAGGTTTTGGACCTTCCAGTTTAAAATAATGCAAGTGAGTAAAGTTTACATTTTAACAAGCTTTTAATAAAAGTTTTAGATTTGTACGGTTATTGAGCAGTATTATTTTTTTTTAGTTCACTTTTGTTGTTCTTCTTAATTTATGACCATTATGACCAAGCAGCATACCGCACTAGCTCCAGTTACTTCATCTAGCTTTCAAATACCATGAGGTTGCATTCAATTTATTTATGTCTTCATTTTAAAATTGCTATCTATATTCATATATTTTTCTCTAAATCAAAAGTAGTATCTTTGGGGGGCTTCTCTAATAGCAATGTTGTGGTATAGGATAAGCTGTTGAACCCTGCATTTTATTTTATTATCCATAACTGAAACATTCTGGATGTCAAAAAGGACAAATTGCATCTAATGAAAGGTGGCACGGGAATCATGGATTCCCTGTTCTACTTTCCATCATTTCTCTCTCTCTCTTTCTGTAAAAATAAAATATTAAAGAAAAGAAAAGAAGAAAAGGGTAAGGCCCCCTGGCCACAAACTCTGACCTTTAATGCAAGGTAGAGCAGCAACTGTCATATTGTCAACCGAGCCAACAATGATCGCATACGCACCACTCAGACGTTTACTCAAGACATGACTTCAGAATCACGAATAAGTACCAAGTTGAATGACTTGGGCAAATACCAGTGAATATTTCTGGGAAGAAAGGCAATAATCTGATTAAGTTTAGGATGCATGACTCATATGCAAGTATGAGAATTATTGTAAAAAATAGGTCACCCAAAACTGAAAACTCTTTTACTCAATTATTTATTCATCCTGATGTTATTCCAAACTGGTAAGACTTTGTTTCGTCTGTAGAACAGAACACTTAATGTGTTACATCAATTTACATAAGAAAGCTGTATATGATGAACAGACCAGGGCTACATTTCCCGAAACCTTCTTAACGCTAAGTTGTTCTTAAGTTATACCTCAACTTGTAAATTATATACTTTCTTTCTTTCTTTCTTTCTTTCTTTCTTTCTTTTGTTAAAAGCTGTTAAATTATTAAGCATTATTTTATGTGGTGACCACTTGGAGGTGAACTGGGTGTATATTTTTTATTTATTGGTTTATTCCCTGATGTAATGTACTTCATGTCACAAAGCAGAAGTACAAATTTCAAGCAAGTTTGTTCCATTCTAACAGAAAGAGTTTGTTGTATTTATTTAAAACCAATTGAGCACCACCCCCATAGACAGTACCTGGTAACGTTGCACATAAGAAAGCAACCTCCTAAGGTATAGCTCAGGCAACACGCCTAGAATTTGTATACCTTTAGTCAAGATATACGTTAAGAATCTTCATAGCGCACTAAGAGACAATGCTATCAGGAAATGTAACACAGGGCTGTGTTTACCGAAACCTTCTTAACACTACGTCATTCTTAAGTTAGTTGTACCTTATAGTTAATACGTGTTTCCCAAAACTTTCTTAGTTAAGTATACCTTCTGTAAGCCATACTTTGATAAGGTTGGTCTGGACCAGTCTTAGCTACACCTTATCACTGCTGACAGTTCACAGTTCCTTACATCTCAGCCTAAACAAATATAATTCTAAAGTTGTAATACACCCATTGTTCAATAAGGCTGACTGAAGTGTTTTCATGCAAATAATTAAATTGACATTAGACTTAATTTAAAGGGAATTAATGTGGTAGGGAGTTTCACGCAAGTTTGTTGCATTCTAACATGAAAGACTTCTGTGCCTTTGTTTAAAATCAAAGCTTATTTTATAAAGAACACTGCTTTCTCATGTACTGCACAGCCCCTGCATAGAGTGAATGATCCATTGAATAATCCATCGAGCCACTGATATCAACCAATTCAGCACCACTACCATGGGCAGCACACATAAGAAGGTATACTGTACCTCAAGCAGCTTCCTAAGGTATAGTTCAGGGAACACGTCTAGAAAAGTTATACCTTTAGTTAAGATACTGTATACCTTCAGAGTCTTCTAAGAGAAAACGTTATCGGAAAACTCACCCAAGTTTAGGTTTAAAAGACCTACATTTCAGTCGGTCGCTTACTAAACCAACTGTTTCACTTAAAAATAAATGTTTAGTATGTTCCTTTTTGGAGCCTGTTTTCTCCTGGTCAAAATTCACTTTATTTGTATGGAAACAAGTAGAGTGAACAATTTGCTAAATGTTTTGTTTATGTTTAGCAGATGAAAGAAAGGCACCCTGGCTTGGAACACATGTGGTGCACGAATGACATCTTAATTGTCATGTTTGTTTGAGAGCTATTCATGCGACATACATAGCGGTTAAATAGAAACAAGACTGAGTAATTTTGGAAAAGGCTGAATCTTAAATGTGCCAGTGAAAAAAAAAACAGCAGAGAGGTTTGGGGAAAAAGAGATGAAGAGAACAAATGAAAGATGGAACAAAGAATTGTATAACGGGAGAGATAAAAAGCATGGGTTCATGTGGGGCTATCTGCGACTCTGAGCTCAGAGTTTACATGGATGGAATAGCAAACATTCAGCCTTCAGACTGACCTACTTTCATAAAAAAGCACATGGCCACATCTCAACCGTGAGCACCTCGTTTTACCCCTGCTGAACACTGTTCAAATCTAGTTCCCACTGCTGCAGTTCTGCATTTCTAGTTCTATGGTGTCTTTCCTATGGTTTTGGATTTGGTTTGACTTCATATTAAGTACTTGGTTAATAAACCCTTTCCTAATTGACACTGATAGATGTCACCCTTTGGATCTAAAAAGCTATTGTATGTCACCATTGTATGTCAAATCCAGAACACGCCTGAGTCTCCATAGTGAATAATAATCCCTATACTTAAAGTCTTAAATCGTAAATCTATGTCAGCTTTCTTCCATTCTTATATATCCTTGACTTTCTGTAGCATAGCCTGTCTGTCTGTTAGGTCTATTGCTCTACTCTACCGCTCAGCTCCTAACCAAATTTTCACCTGTCACCTGAACAGCTCTGAGTCAGTGCACATTAAAGATGCAGCACACATATTTTGCCTTGTCTCAAAGATCCTGATGCCCACAGCACTCGCTGTCCTCACTGTCAGATAGTCGTTTGCTATAAAGTCTACCAGTGCAGGCTTTACAGAAGGGTGGACAGTGCAAACAGGGCACTTATGAGCACACTTCTGAATCATAAAATAACAAATGGGACACTCTATGTTCACATGGATTTAACAAAAACACACATGCTAGATCTAGTTTTTGTTAAAAACCTGTTAGCTTGTTAAATGTAAGTTACCGTACCATGTATAAATGTATAGTTTTGCAAAAATAAAATAAAATAATTTACAATGAAAGCAGTAAAAGGACATACCCAACATATTCTGCATGATAAATGACATGATTATATGAAACTTTTAGGTTTTCTTTGTCATTTGTAAGTGTTTCCATTTCAGACACAAAATTTACAGGGCGGGGATTATTTAAAGGGGGGGGGGGGGGGGCGGTGAAATGCTCGTTTTCACTCAATATCCTGTTAATCTTGAGTACCTATAGAGTAGTACTGCATCCTTCATAACTCCAAAAAGTCTTTAGTTTTATTATATTTAAAAGAGAAAGATAGTCTGATAGTTTTGCTTTAAGAGCGTCTGAGTGACATTACCGTGAGGAAAAAACCATGATCCAAAACAAACCATGGCTAACAGTCAGATTCAGCCGTTTATTTATGATCCAGAATCAGATCCCGAGGCTGAAATTTAACAAGAGCAGCAGCATCCACAACGACTACAGCAGGACGTCTCTATGTGGTATGTACTGAAACTGTATACATTTGCTAAGCGGTTTTGGAAAATGACTAAGTTCCACTTTGTCTTTTTTTTTTTTTTTTTTTTTTTTTTTTAAGGTGTACATGTGGAAAGTGCAGTTTGATGACAACATCGCATTGTTGTTTACTTGATGTGCTTACGCGCCGATAGCTAAGTTAACAACACAGAGATATTTGAAGCAGTTTTACTCACCGCCTGCGGTTCCAACACACGATCGTGACCCTTTTTCGTTGGGATTGCATTATCCTTAAGAAATAAACGATATGAATATCCGGCGTAAAACTGGGCCTTGTTTGTAAAACAAGCATCTTCGAAATGCAGGGAACAAACAAAAACACTTGAACAACTCTGTTGATGCTCTGTAAAAATAAACTCCATCCACTGGTCCCTTAATGCTGTTTTTTTTGGGGGGGGGGGGGGGGGGGTGGTAATCTGTGCAGGGTTGTTTTGCCCTGGCAACCAAAAACACACTTCTTTTGTGACATTTCGGTCTCTAGCTCTGATCAGTGAAATGTCTGTGCTCAGCCTCGCTAAACTTGTGACCAACCGGAAGTTGTTGTTCCAAAAATACTCCTTCAAACGTACAACTTTATTTTAGAAACTTTGTCCATGTTTAGCATGGGAATCCAACTCTTTAACAGTGTAAAAAACTCAGTATTCATTAAATAGCATTTCACCCCCCCCCCCCCTTTAAATAAATCAAGCAACATGATTTACTAAGATTTGCAGAAGTAAATTTACTCTTATATTTGCGCCATTATTTAAAATAATAAATTAAAAAAATGTCTTAACCCTCAGTAGAATTAGTCAAATATGATCCAGCTGTGTCTGTGTTCCTTAATTTACTGAGTGTCAGCAGATCAACTTTCCTGTCTGAGTTTTTATGGGTTTGTGATTATGGTTATAAAGGCCTGTTCACACCACAAACAATAACTATAATACTACATTAGGGTCCACACCAACACACAATGACTTTCTTTTTTTTTTTTTTTAAGCATGTGCTGGAGTTGTGTTGTTTGCCTTCATTTATTTAAAGCAGGATGGATTCTGATTGGCTGTCAGTGTTTTTATTGTTCATCAGTTGGAAAGTGTTTCCAACATTCCTTTGTGCCATTATCATTATAGTTGTGGTGTGGATAGTTGTGTGTGCTGCTCTTTAAAATTATGATTTTAAAACAATATCAGTATCTTTATAGTGATCTTCCATGAACAGGCCTCAAGTCATAAATATACATGCGCAGATATGCCATCCACTTCGCTGGTTTGAATCCTATGTCACTGTTAGGTCATTCAGGGTGGCCTGGGGAGGGGAGGTATCCAAAGCACATCAACTGGTCACTGGGGTTCCTCAGGGATCAGTTCTTTGACCCCTCCTCTTCTTCATATACACTGAATGGGTCCCATCATATATGCACACTTCCTGTGTCTGTTTGCCTCTTTAAGAAGAATTACTGTATGTATTTAAATTATATACATATACACTTTAAAGTGCGAAAGATTACACTCCACTAAACTTCACAATGGCGTGTGACTTGTTAGACATTTTTATCAATTAACATCAGTTTGTCATTGCAAGGGAGTTATTTTATTCTGCCTCTGAAAGGTCTGTGAAGATTAGGAGGCCGTTTCTTGTGTGTGCAGAGCTGAACATTTAGGCATACATGCTTTCCTGAGATACGAAGCAGAACAGACTGCCTGCAATTAAGATGAAATCTGCACTTGCTTGATAATAAGCCATGTCTGAATTATTAACAGGAGCTGTTCCCTGAGGACTCAGTCTCCAACTGAGTTCATCAGCACACACACAGACACTCAACACACACTGGATGTATGCTTACATGCGGCGAGACACATTTCATAAAGAACCACTAAAACGCGGACCACGAAGACAGGCATACATTTATAGATTAAACACATGCATGGA
The DNA here is from genome assembly GCF_003368295.1 of Carassius auratus. NCBI lineage: Eukaryota > Metazoa > Chordata > Actinopteri > Cypriniformes > Cyprinidae > Carassius > Carassius auratus. The sequence goes on from NC_039283.1 coordinate 8,308,297, forward strand.
TACATGTTATGGATTAACTTGCAAATATAAGGCAACCACCAATCAACAGGTTGAGAGATAATGGGAACTGAAGCCTACCCCCAGTACCATAATGACTGCAATCAAATTGTATTTAGTTAGTTAGTTAACTCAATATTTATGTGCAAATGCTTGTGTACAAAATCAAAATCCAAAGTTCTAACAATTTTATCTTTGAGTTTATTAACTTAATAGTTTTTGTGATGCAACTTATTAGGGTTTGCAATGCATAATAATTTGATAAAATGCAGCTTATTGGTTATATATATGTTGATAAATATATAAAAATACAAAACACAATACTTGAGTTGGTTGAAGAACAACATTCAGCTGTATTTCTGTGAAAGTAAATTTTTGACAATTACAGATCTTACATTTTCTCAAGTCAAGTCACTTTTAAAGCGCTTTATACAATATAGATAATGTCAAAGCAGCTTATACAGTGTTAAACAGAAAAAAATGTGCTGATATTTCAAGAGGACATTTTTTTCAGTTTATCAGTTAAAATCAGTTCTTTGTTAATTCAGTGATGTCATCGTCCAGCTCAGTTCAGTTCTCTTCCAATAGTGTCTGTGCAATCATGTCAACAATGTTGCCAGACATTTGTGTTTGGCAAATGCTTTTATCTGAAGGTACACAACTGAACTGAAGCCATGACCTTGTGTTGCTACTGCAGGATGTTATAACAGATGTTATAACTGTTTTTGTATTTATACATATAAAACGTGAAACTGCTTGCTCTCTCTTTATTCCAGTGTCTGTCATCTCTCTCTCTCATTGGCTCCTGACTCTTTGCCCAGCTGCCTTGCACCATTAAAGACCTCAAAGACATGTTATAAATAACACTCTAGTCACTTCACATTACAGTCTGACTGACTGCCTGGCACCCATACTGACCCACCACGCAATACCCTGGCAGCACATTACCAGCCATCTCTCTCACACAAACACACACACACACGCACGCATGCACCACGCACGCACACACACACACACACACACACGCACATGCACGCGCACGCACACGCACACACACACACACACACACACACACACACACAGACACCTTCCTTCCCTGTTTCTGAAAAGAATATCAAATATAACATTCTTTCAAATGGTGGATTAAAAATCACAAAAGCCTTAATGCACACACCCACAAGGGCATTAAAATCATTTTTTTAAAATGCAATAATGAGGAGAGAGTAATTTTCTTTTGTGACAGGCAATTACTGTTATGCATATCCATTTTTTGCACTTAGTTTGAAATGAATAAATCATTTTATTTAAATAATTAAAACTGTTTAAATAATAATAATAATAAAAGTTGTTGCTTCTTAGTATTTTTCTGCAAATAGACAGTTCAAAAGATCAGCACTTATTTGAAATGCAAACCTTTTGTAACATTGTAAGTGTCTTTATTGTCATTCTTAATCTACTAAATGCTTCTTTGCTGAATAAAAGTATTAATTTCTCAATACATAAATAAAAATAATTATTAAAAATGCAAAAAGAAAACGAGTGATAGCTACAGAAAAAATCAGACTGTAAAATATTAGATTTTTTTTACTGTTTTACTATCTATCTATCTATCTATCTATCTATCTATCTATCTATCTATCTATCTATCTATCTATCCATCCAGACAGTTTAACATCAAACTGTTTTCATTTTAAGAAAATATTTTTCCAAACCAACATAAAATTTGTTTGACAAACGTTTCAATCTAATAAATGAAGCGTAGAGTCTACCTAATTCTGTTATTACCTAATTCTGTTATTAATTCCCATGATAGCAATGTTTTTTATTTTATTTTTTAGAAAAGTCTATATCCTTGAATAAATTGGAGCAGGCAGTCAGAGAATTGCCACGCAAATGTTACTTTACTCAACAAAGGTACAGATAAACAGAATGTAGAAAATAATAAGGCAATCCCAGACATCTTATGCAGATGGATTAGATTTCCCAGAGTTCCTCTGAATAAGCTGAGAAGTAGTAATTTTATGATTCACAAATGAATGGAATTGGGTTATACTGACTGCAATGTGTATTTTTGACTCACCAAAAAGAACTGGCTCATTTAGGAGTCGTTAGTCAGTAAAGCTGACCACACTGGACAAGTGTGCATGTGCAGCACACAAGGACAGCTTATAGAAAGATGTGTTTTCTTGCCATTATTTAGTGGTGCCCTCTTTTTTTCTTCTTCAGTGTCATCGCACTGAAGGCATCTGTTCCTCACACAAATCTATTGTACAAGGTGCCCCAAAATCACTGTTTTGAGGCAATGAGGCAAGACAGAGCAAAATAACTTATAGTCTCTGTCTCTATCATGTGGGGTTTGCCCGCTTGCTATAGCAGCCTCAAGTCATGTTATCATTTCTCTTCATATACTATTTAACTAACTAAACCAGACCACAGCGAAAGAGCAAATAAATGAAAGAGCATCTTTTTGTCATCATTTACGAGTATTTGAAAGTATCACTCAACAGACTTTAAAGTTCATAACAGTGATGATGTCTAATTATTTAGAAACTACGACCAATTGTTTTATACTATAGTTCATCACAATATTCAAAAATATTCAGGAAAAACTGGTTCGGGTAACACAAGTCTAATTTCTGTTTTATAATCAGATGCTGTCACTAAAATTATTGTTTGTCATTCTGATTCTTTCAGGACAACTTTTAAATTTTTATATTTAAAAAACACTTTTATAAATATAATAGTAACACTGTTATAACGATTTAAATAAATCTAAAATATGTGTTAATTAAAATAAACATTTTTATCTCTTTTTTTATTTTCCTCTTAAATCAGTAGAACTGTGTCGGCAGTTCACACACTGGCACTGTATGTATATATATATTATTAATAAGTAATATCTATGAGACTTTCAATGATATATTGATAGCTAAACAAGAACTGTCTATGAATGTATAGTCACTGTGTGATTAAAAAAATGTATTTTCATGAAATTTGAAGACAGTAGGATATGCTTTTTTATGTCAGGTTTGAGCTAAGAAAGGCATAAAGATCGCCTCCATCATGTGGGACATGTCTCATCAGGTTTTTACAGCGTAGGCAGTGGCTGATACTATGATAATGCAGCTAATTCCCTCTCAACACACCTCTGAAGACCTCATTTTAATGATATGGGCTTACATTAGCCCTGAACTACTGTATGAGGGCTGAGCAGACTGAGGATCCTTTGTGAGGCTACTAACTCATTCTTTTTCTAGCACAGTCCGAGTGGTGAACCATAGTATTGATGCTATCAAGGGATCCTCAGTGTGTCTTTTGTTGACACTCAGTTCAGCACAGTTAATCTAAGACAATGTGTTTCTGACAAACAGTACTTTTGTCATAAGCAAATGAAATAATATAATATGTTATATTTGTGGCCTGTTTCACAATATATCAGGGATGCAAATTGTTCCCCATCGCAATTAAGCCAAAAAGAAAAGTTAGGAGAGCTTTAAAAGTAAACCTTTTTATTATTTACATGCAACCACAAATATGATTGGCAATAAGATTCAATAGCAGCCTATCCATGGTGTTTCCCGGTCTAGGATGGGCTCCAGCATCTTTACAACCCAACACAGAACAATCGTTAGGAAACTGGATGTTTGAATGCTTCAATAGGGTTTCACTTACCTGCATAAAGGTTAGTTTCCGAGTGTGCTATTAATTTATTAATTAATTTAAAATTGAAACATGCTCAAATATTTTCTGCTAGAATCATTATTGGATGAAGCACTGACAAAGTACAACTTTCAAATACTACAAAAGACGTTAGCTGACCATTTGGATTGGGTTACATAACTTTACAAACTATGCCTTAAAAATTCTTGAAATTCTTGTTTTGAAGAAGTGCCAAAAGACAATAAGGGCCAGACAAAATAAAACCGAACAAACAACAGACAGCCCTACAACTCTTAGAAAAAAAATCCTTTCTCATGGAAAATTCTAACTGAGAGGCACTTGAATTATTAATCTGAATTATTGAAATTATAATTGAAATATGGTGCTTGTAACTGTAAATCAATAAAGTGTGAAGTTCCAATATGAAATAAAAGAAAACTACAAAGGTGTCACATTACAACGTGTTTGGAATGAATCCGTCTGATTGCAGAGTATTGGAGCAGTGGGAGACTTACAGTGCATGAGTGCATTATGCAGAGGTTTCCCTCCTAAAATGCTTTGTCCTCCATCATCATCCACTTAAACACACTCGAACAATTGTATGTGTATCATAAAATATGCATTGTATTATACCCCAATATTTTGCATACATCCTATCTTTCTAACACCCACTATATATATCTATATTTTTCTCTCTGTATGAAACAAGCAGAGTTTAAGAACAAGACTCAATCTATCCAGAATGAATGAATCTCAAATGAATAAAAGTTTCTGGAATATATGGGGTTCTTAATACAGATGAGTTTACAATAATACGGTAAGAACAATTTTTACTCATTATGCACCCTGTATTATTTCAAATTGTGTACTGTATTATTATATACAGTAGTATGTGAGTTTATATAAAATACATATTGAATAGTGCACGTATTACATTTCATGTAATTGTATGGCAAATTCACGTGGAGTGTTAACTATTTTTAGAGCAAATCATCAGGTCAAGAACCTTGTTAGTGTAAGTTGACCAGCAAACGTGACTTGGGGTTGTTGTGTGCACGCATGTATCCTGTGTTACCTTCCATCCGGCAGAGCTGTTGCTGTCTCCTTTATCTTGGAAATAGGGCACATATCGGACCATCCAGTCGTAGATCTGAGACAGGGTGAGTCTTTTCTCGGGTGTGCTCTCGATGGCTCGGGTGATGAGCTCCGCGTACGACTGGTTTCCCCACGCGTTGCGTCGCGAGGACGCCTTGGTTTTGCGCAGCGCGGCTCCCGTGAAGTCGTGAAATCCTCCGGCGTCCAGCATCATCCTCCTCCTCCTGCACGCCGGTGACGGAACATGATCCGAATCTACTTTAAATATGGAGAAATTAAGCGACAGATCCGCGTTCACCTCACATGAGAAGTCGTTCGTCCAGATGCATGAACGAGGTCTGCTGAGCAAATCCGACTCCATATCCACCTGATGAGCCTCCGCTTCATCCTCCTCTATCATCATCTTCATCTGTTCTTAATAAGCCGATGCCAGGTAGACGTCGTCAGGTGATACTGTATTCTCAGAAACGCCTCATTGGGTCCACCTCACAGAGGAGGAGAGAGAAGGATGCTGTAGACGAGCGCGCATCATGTTGAAGTGAGACTGGCTTGCAGAAATAATGGATGCATGTGTTTAGACAGCGGCTCGTATTCTATTTCCATCCCAGCTTTAACTCAGTCCGACCGCAGCAGCAGCAGAGTCCTCCTCCTCGTCGATGGAGGTTATTACAAGCAAAACTGGAGCAGCAACAGATGACAGATCTTCGCATTGTACTGATAGCTAAAAACTTCACAATGCATCATGAATGTCGTATATTTGGTAACGTCCCCAACATATTCTGTTTTACTCGTTAATATTGTAGGCTATATAGCGTTAACCTGATTCTTTATATTTTCAGATCAACTCAACCGATTCTGTTATATTCTGTCACTTTCCACAAATAAACTACAATGTAGGACCTGGGACGATGTTTAATCAAAGGTCAAAGGTGGTTGTGTGTGTGTGTGTCAGATTTGTGTCTTTTCCAGTAATAAACAACACACCTTTTTTTTTTTTTTTTTTTTAGTTTGTGTAACCCTTAGTTAAGTTCAACTTATTTTCCACATTAATTTCGCATGTCTGGAGTCTTATTTCACCAGTGTATACTTGTTCTTTATTAATCCTGAATTGAAATGTGACAACATCCCCCACGTGTTTGACAGCTTATAATGTTGTCTGATATATATATATATATATATATATATATATATATATATATATATATATATATATATATATATATATATAAGCAAAATTGAAATTAAAAATTAAAAAATAAAAATAAATAAATACAGTTTTTAACCCCTTTATACAAAATAAAACTTTTTTTTAAATAAAATGTTACTCATTTTGGATAGTTCAAATCAATGAGTACAAATTAAAGGGACAATAAGTAACTTTTTAGGTATTTTATTATCTAAAATCAATATTTTTATTCATAAATATGCCCTCAATGGTGTACAAATACCTATGCCAATGTTTAAACTAATCCTTGTAAATGAAGAATTTATTATCTTTATATACATGGGACGGGTAGGTCGACGGAGGCTTCCATGTAGTTCCGCCATCTTGCAAAACTATAATAGCAGAGAGGGACAAAAAGTACTAAGCCAACGCGTTTCCACAGCGCGTTTTCGGTCAGAGCCAGAAACGCAGGTGCAGAGCAGTGAGAGGCGCTTGAAACTGCACCGGCAAGTTTAAAAGTCTGGATTGCATTCTTATTATGGACCATACATATGCCGCGCCACAGGAGAAGAAAACATAGTCGCCAAAACAGTCAAAAATAGAACGTAAAAGGAAACGTGACCGTAGATTACAGAAAACAAGAGTTAATGTCGGGGAAGCTTTTTCTAGGTGGAAAGAGCTAATGCTTGATAAAGATTTCAATAGAGACGCTGAAGTGGCCAGTTTTCTTCTCGACAGGTAAGTCAGTGTTACAATCTATATTATAATATTTTTTTTATATCTAACAATGCATATAATTCAGAAAATATAACGAATAAATTAGACATAACTACTAATTACAATATTTCATGTTTTCCACAGTCAGTAATTCATACTGTAACATTCGTTTGTTAGTTGTCATGTTGCAGTTTGTTTGAAATAACACACCTGTTCACCTGAAGGAAAACTCGACGAAGTGCTATTAGAAGACATCCCGTCAAAGCTTTTTGGTACATATCGCCTACCGTAGATGCAACGCGCATTTGAAAAAGCGAGGCGCTGGAGAGCAAAATTAGTTTGAATGCAAAATACAATTTCACCACTAGATGGGAGTAATTCCTACTTAGTGTCCCTTTAATGAACACATTCACACATTCAGAAAAACACACACAGCTCTCAAAAAATAGAGTATGCAAGAGTGCTTCAGATTTCTTGAAATGATAATTTCTAAACATTCAGCTTCTTCCTTTCAGTGTTTCTTTACCTGTTTCTCATGGTGTCACAATATAATTCCTAAAAGTTATGGGAGAATATAATTATAATAGCAGAGATATTGTAACTATAAAATTAAATAATGTAAAATTTTGGTGTAATTCTTTTTTTCTCTATATAGTGTTGATACTAATAAAATACACTACGTTTTCTCAGTTGTCACCTATTTCAGTTAAATGGAACATGTAATACATTTTTATGCTATTAAGGACAACAATGATCAAATGTGATCATTTATAAAAAAGAAGAGGAAATGTGAGTCAATTTCTTCTTTGTTTTGGCATGACAGTTGTGTTCATTCCAAATACAGTGTTTGCTGTTTGCTAAAACAGAAGACAGCCTTGTTTAACATCTAGATCAGTCATGCAAAAAAGGATAGAATTAAAGGATTAAGGGTAGAAACACAATTAGACATCCCAAGAGTCACATAATTCACCACAATCCAAATCCTTAAAACATCCACATACAAGTATTTTATTGTCTCCACCCAACACATTAACATTACACAATACACCCACAGAAACCAAGAAATGTGCACCAATAACCGTGATCTCACTCTTATGATATTATCCTGCTCAGGGCATTGTATCAATTGGTATTCACGTAACCATTGATGTTCTGACTTTAAATCACGCTTTACTTATGAAGTGATATCATTGACTTGTAGAGACTCTTACTGTATTATCAACACAAGGAACACACAAGTGTAATAAAATAAATGTTGTTAACAAAACATTAAACAACTAAATGAATACATTGAAAGACAAAGAAATAAAATGTATTAGATAAATAAAACTCAATTGATTAAGTTGGGTTTTGCCGTGGAATGCATCTTATGGAATGGTATTTTGTTTCTCTGCAAATAATAAGGTGAAGAACCTTATCATGCATCATACAAAATAGATTAAAGATTATTTATTAACTGACATCAGCTACATAAAATCTGATGTAAAATGAAAATCAAATACAATATACAACAATGTATATGTTCTGTTGTGGCTGAGCAGCCAAATTTTCTTCCTGGGATGAGAAAAAGTCAGTTTAAGGACTCACTGAAGCAGCTTCATGACAAGAATGGGAAATTTATTAACAGACTTAACACAACTTTTCTGAACACCAGCGCAAGTTTAACTGACATCATTCAGGGGGCGCTGTAGCTCTACTGTTTTAATACATGTCATTGATTTGAACCAAACAAAACTGTTTTTACAAAAAACTACAACAATGTAGTGTTTTTTTCAAACCATACTATTTACTTAGTTTTTAATACACTACATTTCTCCCCTGAAAAATATCAAATGAGAGGTTTATTTGTCACTTTTTTCCTTATTACGGAATTTTATTTCGTTACTAAAAATAAATGTTTTTGAATGTTTATCAATCAATAGCATAACATACCCATTATCAAAATAATACAAGCAAAAGCCACCAATGAAATCAAGTCACACTACATGAGTCTTTTAGGGTCAATTTTCTCCAGGTGCAGCAGAGGTTTCAGCTGTTCTGCGAAGCTTCTCATGTCCTCAGACACAGTGTCCTGTCCCGCAGGAGCCAGTACGCTCAGCTCCACAAGATACGACAGAGACAGCGGCTCTGTGTTCTCCGTGTTTCCTGACGCAAGGACACGTAACAGTTTGCTCACTACCACCTTCATCGCACCCTTCCGGAACACCTGACCCTTGGCCACGAACTCATGGTCCATGCGGAAACCCATCTCGTTGAGAAACTCCGGTAAGCTGTGCGAGGCAGCCACATCCACACAGTTTCGCACCAGGGCATGCCGGCTTTTGTCGCCCACCTCAGGCTGACCTAGATAGCGCAGATGCCAAGGGGCAGTGGGGTGAAGAAGCGAGCGGCGCGCACGCAGCATGAACGGGTTGCCCTGCTGACCCTTCAGCAGAAACACCAGCTCATGATCAGCAAAGCTCTCAGGCTCCATGTTATCACACAGACCTCTGAGTCGATGTAGGAGGCTCTCCAGAGCCTGATCCAGGACACTGCCTGTGCCGAACAAATCAACACAACGGTAAATTCAGAAGACATAACTTCACACAGCTTACTTAAATTTAAAAGCCCATAACTAATGTGACAGTGAGCACATTTACATGCACCTTCTTAAACCGGTTATGAAGCATAAACATGGTCATGTAAACAGTAATAGGGCTGTATGATTAAACAAATGCGATTGTCATGCACATTTTGTTAGAAAAGCCGGTTCTGTAATTAACAGTAAATCATCATCATCATGTGCTTTCAGATGGAGCAGCATTTACTACACAGAGACGTAGTTCACTGACGAGTTGCATGGAAAACAAATCGCAAACGATTTTATTGCACGATTATTAAATCTAAGAAATTGTTCGCGATAATGACACCTGTTTGCATAGGTTCTCCGTGAACTACGGCTCTGTGTAGTAAATGCTGCTCCATCTGAGCAGCATTTACTAGCAGCATGTGAAAATACCCCATTTAATAACATATTTTTACTCCAAACTCACTTCATAACGTCAGTCCAGTGTTTGAAATAAACCTTTCTGTGAGATGATGTGGCTTCTTACATAGAATAAGGCACAAAACATATTTGATAGCATTCTAAGCAGTGATAAAGTCATTGCATTATAAATATGCTTTATTTTAATGAAAGTTATAACAATAATAACTCAAATTAATAAAATGTTATCATAATTGTGTGTTTATTAGTCACGTTGAATTAATAAAAGCAGTTAAATCTTCTGTTAATCCAGCTACCGCTATAGGCATTTCCTGGGTTTCTTCTGCAAGGTGTATTTGGAGTTTCAGTGGGAGAGCGCCCTCTGGCCTTTGGGGGAGATTAACTGATCACAGAACTGTGCTTCACTGGCTACGTTTATATGCAACCAAATAATCCGTTTGTAATCGGATTGACGGCTAAATTGGACTAAAAAAGCCTTCATGTAAACACCTTAATCGATCCGATTGAGCTCGATCGGAATTCAATTTTGATCGGATTGAAGGGGGTGCTTTATTCCTCTTCTAATACGATTGAGAGTGCATGTAAACACTCGACTGGATTGAACCATGAAACTGAAAGGTCTGCGCATGTGACACGGGGAACAAGCGCTCTTACTTTTGAATAAAGGGTTGTATAAATGTGTGTCCTGTCCTTATAAAACTCTCCCATCATTTGGCAACTGTTAAGTGGAGCCAAACTGTTTTTTTGTTTTTTTTTGCGTGATAAATATAAGCAGCAGGGCATGGTGGTTTACATGCTTATATTTATCCATAAATGGATAAAAATCCTTCATGTAATAAATAAATATTAATTCTGCTGTTAAAAACAAATAAAGAATCCGTGTAGGAGAGTGGTTATCTACAAACAGAAACTCTATATTTGTGCTGTGTGAGCATGCAAAAATAAAAAATAAAAAATTCAGATTTGAAGCTTGCAACATATAAACGCTCACATCAACCCGATCACTTTATTTTGCGTTCATGTAAACACTACAATTAGATTCATCAATCGGAATGAATCCAATCCGACTGAACCAAAAGTTGTGCATGTAAACGTAGCCACTGAAAGATACGCATGACAATATCAGCTTCTGCCGAATCGCGATTTCGATTCCATTTCAATTTATCGTGCAGTCCTACGCAGTAACCCGTTTTCTTTTATCGGAGTAAGCTCATAAATGTTTTAATCATAAACCAGTCAACACAGGTAGTATTTTTGCCTCTTACCCTGATTTTGTGCGACATGTAAATGCAATACCCTGCTTTCTGTCGTTTTATTGAAGTTAGCATGTGTGATACGATACAGGAACGCATTGTTAGTGCAGATTTAATAGCATTTAGATATAGCAACATTTTTGCAGTAATGAAAGAAGGAAACACAGTATATCACAAAAGCACTCTTTCATGACTCATAAAATGATAAAAGTGTTCTCTCATGCAGCAGAAGTAGTTCAGTCAAAACGTTGCTATATAATGAGAGGATAATATGAGCTGTAAATTTCGTGCAGACATGTTCCAAATTTTATTCAACATCACAACTGACAAACACAGAATTATCGGAGTCAGAAACGCAAAGGATTATATTTTGACATCACTAAAGGGAAATAACCTCATTTAACCTGATAAAGTCATGTAACTGCAGCTTGGTTACTGATGTGCGTGTCAATAGGTTATTTTAATAAGCTGATATTTGTAAGTTATCAACTTACTGGTGTGCAATTCTGCGAAAAATTAACAGTGACAATTTCAAGTTTACATCTCACAATTTATTTATTTTTAATCTCTCTCGTACTCTCTCGCTCTCTCTCTTCGGCAACAGAATAAAAATTTAAAAGTTAATTGCAACTTTTTTCACAATAAATAAAAGTAAATAAATAAAGCCAATTACGGCTTTTCAACTTACAATTCTGATTATTTCCTTTCACAATTCTGGCTTATCTTCTATGAATTTAATAAATTAAATGTATTGCAGAATTAAATATAAACTAAAATTTTTGAAAGAAAAAAAGTCAAAAGAGATGTGAGATGACAAATCAAAATTGGCTTTATTTAGTTATTTGTTGATGTATTTTTCCCCTATGGTGGAGGTTCCATACATGCTTCTGTTCAAATCAATCCAACGCTCCTTTTATACATTAAACAATGAAAGGTGTATTATAAGAAAGCAAAAACACGAAATATTGTCCAGAACAGTATAATCTAGAAGACTGAGAGGTATATAGTAATAGCAATGAGGCTATATTTCTAAACCAGTAAAAGTTTACCTTGCAGGAGATACTCCATCATATTAATGGCTCCACCCGTGACGGGCATCACAGTGACCGGAGGAGCCTCCATCACTCCTCTGAACTCTCCTACTAGTAGTGAAGAACAGAAATTCAAATGAACCGTAGATCAACGCGCACAAAAGACCTGCAGAGATATTAAGATATTAACTACACAATACCGCCAGCCAATAAATTCTGTCTGAATATTAAATGCAAAATAAAATGTTTTGACCTCTTATTAGAAAACAAAATCGGAACGGCTTATGTTTTTGTAAAATACTATCAGCAATTTACTCCATGTGCAAAACGCGCATGCGCAGTGTCGGTTGAAATTACAGCGCATGCGCATTGTTTCATCCATTCATTTAGCGCCATCTCCCGGACTGAAGGGATCTCTTCATCATACTATTGATGCTTACAACATTTATGACTCAAATACATTTATGAGACTTTATGTCTTTATAATATTAAGTTATCCGTTACGTTCTCCAACATAATGTTGAGTGTTGCACATATATTAGGCATAAATGAAACAGTTTTACTTGTTGAAGAAGGTACGCATGTCAGTATGTCAGTTTTAATCAGTTCTGCCCACTAACAATAAATCATAATTTAAAAATGTCAGATCTTATACTATGAGCTGTAGAGAATTAAAAGTAACAGCTTCTCAAAATGAATTTACTTTGATTAATTAATTTTTTTTATTTTAATCCATTATTAAAATCTAACATTGGAGGTTGTTGTATAATTTCTTTACTAAACATATTAAACCAGTTTTAAATAATTGGAATAAAGCTAAAATAAAAAAAAAAGTGTAAATATTAGATTAAAAAAGTGAACTTGAAAACTTAGAAAACTGAAATAAATAAGTTTAGGTTAAAACTAAAATAAAACCTGTAGGTATGATGGGAAATATAAGGATATGGCTTACTTTCCCTGATGCTCATGGGTACAATTATTTAAACAGATCTAAATCGCGGAATATTCTTGTTGGCCATTTTAATATAAGGTAAGCTACATACTCGTATATGAGTATGCTACATACTCTCTCTCTCTCTCACACACACACACACACACACACACACACACACACACACACACACACACACACACACACACACACACACACATATATATATATATATATATATATATATATATATATATATATATATATATATATATAATTAAAATTATCTGTTAAAATAAATAAATAAATAATTAAAAGTCATTAAAACATTCAAGCAATCATAGCACATGAACTTCCTGAGAGATGTTAGTCTCGTCCAAATCGGTACTGAATCAGTCATTCGACAGCACCTTTAAACATAAATAAATAAATAAAACAATCACTATATGCAGAACAGAACTGTGTAAAGGTATGGCAGACAGTTATAATGAACGCACCGGCTGGGACTTTTATTGTGAAACACACTGAACGCACCGTGACGTTTATTTAGAAAATAAATAAACATGTAGAGACTTTTAATTTGAAGGTCTGTGCCATCTTGACATCGCTTCTTGGCGTTGAAGATGAGCTCAACTCCAGTGCTTTCTGTCGACATCTACTGAATGTAATTTATTATTCTGTTTTCTGTCTGTTATTAAGGTTTGGATGCAGTAGTTTATGAATTCGAGGGAGTTTTGGTATCGTTTATAGCTCCAAAGGTGTCTCAACGTGTGTAATGCTGTTCTGTCCGTGCTAGCTTTATTTACTCACATTATCATAATTAACGTTACAACCTCAAAAAGATGAGTAAATATCTCTAATATCTTATTATAGAAGATCGTTTTACAGTTTGTCGATTGTCATGGTAAATCGTGTTAAATGCTAACATTAGCACAATGTTAGCAGAGCTAGTAACGTTAGGCCTATTTCACTTATTAAATCTGATGTTTCAACGTTACATTTCATTTCCTCTAAACATAACAACTTCTGCAGCCATTTAACGTTCGATGAATACGTTATGTGCTTTCTGTATTCTTTAGAGCACGTGAAGAGATCTATGAAAAGAGACTTTTATACGTATTTATGTTTATGGCTCTTCCCAGATCATTTTTTTTGTCTCAGAAAGGTATTGTTTATTATGTTTAAAATCATCTAGCATATTTAAAGACTTGGGTTATCAATAGAATAAAATAATTGCTTGTGCCATGGTTTTCAATGAGTGTTTATAAAATTGTAGTGTCGAAATTCAGTAAAAATGTTAAAACATTTGACTAAATATCTCAAATGAACAACTCTGACAACCCTTCTATTAAATTAAATGTAATTATATATATATATATATATATATATATGTGTGTGTGTGTGTGTGTGTGTATGTGTACAATTCCTCAAAGGTTCCATCAGTAGTAAAAAAAAAAAAAAAAAAAGTAGTAAAGTTAATAAAAATTAAAATGGTTAATTATCAAGCACAAATTATTCGTGGCCATATGAATAACCATCTTCAGATTCTGATTGGTCTTCTTAGGTTACTTCTTAATATTTTTCTGTATTATTTAGAAATCTGAGTTGCAAAAAAGAATCACTTTTCCACCTATCTGCTTTTGGGACTCTTAAGTGCACGTGGCTTCCTTTGAGTTGTTTCTGCATGTTTAGACAGATAAAGTGTTTAATCATATATAAACACCTAGTGTCAGAACGGCTTGATATCTTGATGAAGTTCTGTGTTTCAAACAGCTCGGCACCTGAAGGTATTATATGTGTCACCTGGAGAAAGACGATAATGGCAGATGACAAGGACGTGCTCCGAGATGTGTGGTTCGGCAGGATCCCGGCCTGTTTCACCCTGTCTCCAGAGGAAACCACAGAGAGAGAGGCAGAACCCTACTATGTCAGTTAAGAGTCCGACTTTCTTTCTCTCAGCTGTAGAGCAGTTCGTCTCATGTCACCTGACCTGTGCTGCTTCTCTCTGTCAATCTGTCAGCTGCTCCTCCCACGGGTCAGTTACCTGACGCTAGTCACTGATAAAGTCAAGAAACACTTCCTCCGAGTCATGAAGGCTGAAGACGTGGAGGAGATGTGGTTTGAATATGAGGGAACGCCTCTCAAATGGTTAGTCGAGTTGTCAATGTGTTTAATCTAAACTAACTTTTGCACATGACTTTCATTTCCACATTCATGTATTTTATCCAAAGCCACTTACACAGCTACTCAGCCAATTGAGGTACACAAGCAATCGGTTACTCCCAATAATACGTCTTGTTAAGAAGAAATGCTTCGTTTTATGATCAAAGTTTTGTAGTTTCAAAACACATAATGTGACGCAGTACGTTGATGATTGAGAGGTGTACTTAGAGATGTTCCGATACCCTTTTTCTCTTCCCGATACCGATTCCGATACCTGGGCTCAGGGTATCGGCCGATACCGAGTACTGATCCGATACCTGGGTGTATATCTGTATATACAGCTGTATATACTACTAGCCCTGTGTAAATTGCTAGAATTTTTTTATGGTGTGCTTCAGACAGATCCCTCAATAAAACATGAACAAATACATGGTGAACTACTGTATTTATTACAGTATTTTTATTATCTAACATGAATTTGACAGTATTATTTATTTTCTTATGCAAAAAAGAACTTCAAATGCAGCCAAAAATCAAACACCGCAAACTAAAAAAGGTATTTAAGTTTTACAATATAACTGTATAAAAAAACTGCAACAAAAAAGATCTATTAATCAGATAATCTCTTTACAACAAAACAAGTAAAAAACAAGCAACCATCTAGGCATAATTATTATTATTATAGAGACGTATTATTATTACTGTAGGCTACAACAGTAGCTTTATATATTGTCAATTTACTCATGTAAACCAAACATTTATTTTAATGGGCTGCCATGAAGATCTTTGAGTGTCTGTGTTTATGATATGACAGTATTCTCAAATGAAACGGTAAATTCTCATGAAGTGACGGTTTATGCGTTCGTGTCCTCATGACACACAGCAGAGACTACAAAACAGCGAGCTCTCGCGCATCTGTGCCAGTCACCCACAGAGATGTAGATTTTGCGGGAGTAATATTTAAATAGTATTTTGCAGTTTAATATTCACAGACACTAGTATATATTCGGCTACTGTCTGGAGCCCTGCGCTTTGACTTACACGGAAGCGACTGAACGCAGCTGCCGGTACTGAATATACTCGAGAGTCTGTAACTACCGGTACTACAGAGACATACTGCTAACCACTGATCTATAATATAGTAGCGGCTTCACTGTGTTTTGGCAGTTTAGAATGTGATGAGTGATCCAGTCATATATAGATAAGGGCTGCTAACGCGTTTTCATTTCTTCTTCGCTGCTCTAAACAGGGGTTGCTTGTGGCAACACAGCACAACTTCCTGTGTTTTCAATGCATTTTGAGCAGCGAAGAAGAACCGTGCAGCGGTTAGGCAAAGCTTGCGGTCATAACTAGGTCTTTTTTAAGAAAATGGTATCGGATCGGTATATGGGTTCATGTACTCGCCGATGCCGATGCCAGAATTTGTTGTGGTATCGGAGATATTTCCGATACTAGTATCGGAATCGGAACAACTCAAATATATGTTCCTCAAAAGCCTGATGGATCGTATTTGATTAGAGGCCCTAGAAATGTGTGTAATATGATACACTAGGCTTTATAGGGTTAATAAGTTGCAGCAAAATTAAAAGTCTACTATGTTCAATATAATTGATACATTCTTGTACTTTTATTAAAGGTTTTGTAAGCAATTTCAGCTTTTCAACTTACACAAGACTGGCTACTCTCCGAAAACGTATCAGCAAACCACAATATAGATTTTGGTTTGTGGGACGCTCCCTTGTAGCGATGTTCATTTTAACCAGTTAACCATTAACAAAGCGTAAAGAATTTTGACCAATTAATACAATCAGTTGAATGGTTTAAAAACTCATTTATTTATTTATTTTCAGCAATTTATCCAACTATTTAAAAAGGTTTGCCGCATAGTCAAAAACAGGCTACGGTACGTGTATAAAAAAATTGGTTTTAGAGTGAAAGAAGAACATAAGCCTATTAATAAGTCACATTTTATTATTTATTTCATAAATAGGCCTAATGCCAACATGAAATGTTTACAAACATTATAAGAAACACTGTAAACATAGCTCTGCTGTTTTAGTTCCCCTTACTCCACAACAAATCCTTTCAATTAACAGCCTATCTAAAAAATATAAGACATTATAGCTACATAAAGCCAAAACAATTCAATTTTAGGCTAAAATGAAGCTGAAACCAACGTTGTGTCTCTCATTAGACACAAAATCTAATGTTTCCATATTCGCAATGTATTTGAATACTAAATTATTATTATACCCCTCTTCACTCGCGTTCCAGTATCCACGTTAAACAAAATGTTTTTCATTACATCATGGCGGTAAGGTGATAACAATTGACTTGTTTTTCGCTCATTTTCGTAATTTATTATTTGAGTAAAACTATATTTCTTGTATAGGCCTATTTATTTGCTATTTATAGCCTAGCTTTTATATGTTTAATAGTATTTTTAATGGGTCACAGACACTTATCCTTTCTAATTTAAAATAATCTTGTCGGTTAATGGTTAATAATCAGTTAATGAGCGTCGGTTGTCGGTTAGGAAAAATAACAGAAATGAACCTCCCTACTCCCTGGACTTGTTTTTGCTGTGTACATTACTGTCTCAATGGCAGTTTCTTAGCTGGTGCATAGATGTAATTATTACAAAAAAATCTCACCCAGCACTTTTAATAGATCTGGTTTATTCTTTGTTATAGATTTATAAACTCTCAAATCCTTGCAGCTCTTTATTTGTTAGTCTGTTTATACTGAGTTTTAGGTGTAGTTTTGTCTTGCACCACTAGGTGGCAGGATAAAACAAGGCTTATAGATGAGATCTGCTTGCTTGAGGAATGAGAGCGGTTTGATTTTTGCCATATTTTGAGTTACTCAGTGATTGATTTTGCTCATGTGTTTGCTTTGTGGACTATAAACGTGCTATTTTCATCATTTGAAGGCACTATCCCATTGGCGTGTTGTTCGATCTTCATGCTTCAAACACAGCTCTGCCCTGGAACGTCACAGTGCACTTTAAGGTGTGTAGACTGATTCATTCATTCAGTTTTTTTTTTCTGTTATGTTATTGATATGCCACAGTTGCGATCTCCTTTATTTTGCAGAACTTCCCAGAACGCGACTTGCTTCATTGCGCATCGAACTCAGTGATAGAAGCGCATTTCATGTCATGCATTAAAGAGGCAGATGCACTCAAACACAAAAGCCAGGTCATCAACGACATGCAGAAAAAAGACCATAAACAACTGTGGATGGGTCTGCAGAACGGTAAGAACTGCTGACCGGATAACACTACTCATGTGCATACTCTGTGTTAAGGCAAGACACAACCACGTTTTCCCAGTGGGTTAATCACTGTAGAGTAAAACAATTCTTTTTTTTTAGAGGTTTTCTGAAATGTTACAGAAATTAGACATTGTTTAATTAAATATGCTCTAATTTGAACAGAAATCTGAACATTGGATAAAGCCAGGTTCAAAATTCAACTCGTTTCATTTTGATTGCCTATTAAAGTTAAAGTTGGTCTGTGTGTGTGTTTTTTTTTTTTTTTTTTTTTTTTTGTGGGTGGGTATGGGGTGTTTCATGAATACTTTCAACAGCTAGAAAAAAATATATATATATATGTATGTGTATATATATATATACACATATATATACACATATATATATATATATATATATATATATATATATATATATATATATATATATATATATAATTTATTATTATTTTTAACCTTAACCTCGTTAAGATAACAAATCTGTACAAACCATAATATATAAAATTGTAAAGCTTGTTGCATTATGGAAAAGGAGATTTCTGGCTTAGTGCAGGAGAAAATACTTATTTTAAGAAAACTGGCTTTAAAAATATGTATTGCAATAGAAATCTACAGATCCAAATAGTGTAATAAAAGAATCACTGAAATGTGCAAAGTGGATGTTGTCTTTCCACTAGTTGTACAAAAGAAATGCTAGGGAAGCAAAATAGCCCAAAACCCTTCAAATTGTCTTGTGTCTGAAAAGAAAAAGGTTTTACTTGTAGTGTCTTGCCTTAAAGGTATAGGCTACCCCAAAAATTGTCATCATTTAATCACCCTTAAAATGATCCAAACCTGTATGAATTTATTTATTCTGTTGAACACAGAAGATATTTTGAAGAATGCGGGTAACAAAACATTTTCTGGTCCATCAGGGAACTTAGCTGCTGTACCATGGGTGCGACAAATAGGAAAATAACTCTTTGGCCATTTTTGAGCGAAATGCTAACAGTCTAATCAGATTCAGTGATCTATGCTAAGCTAAGTTAAAAGTGCTAGCGGGAGTTGGAAAATGAGCCTATTTTCAAAAATAGTGGAGTGTTCTTTTAAACATAATGCCATCAGTAACTTCAAACCCACACTTTCATCTTAAAATTAGTGTGTGCGATGCAGGCAGTGGTTTCAGTAGTTAATTTAAAGGTGAAAATGTGAAGCTGCAGATAAACTGAGAGAGGTGTAAGTTTCAGAAGCAGAGATGTTTTGATAACGCACTGTCACAGCTGTCCTCTCTGATGAGAGAAAGTAACAGTTTCACCTGCACATGTGACCGAACACACACACGGCTCTGCTCAGAAATCTCATGCCTGTTTATTCTAAAGTTCAACGCTATTATATACAACTTCATAAATCATTACAGTTCTCTTCATCACAGCTGTAATGATGATAACACAGAGGAATGATAATGTTGGGATCATTTTCAGAATGATTTTTTTTCAGCTGATTAACAGTAAACACGTTAGCTGTTTAAGTGACAGTCAGTCAGAGTTTGTCCGAGTGCTCAAGCATTTAAAGGGCCAGACAGCAAAACTACCCCATGCACTTATAATAAACAGAATCTTATTGTCCATTGTTGTGGATGCTAAAATAGCTGAAGATATTTTGTATTGTTAATGGGCCTTGACTCGGACTCACTTTGACTCTTTCTTCTGTGGAGCACAAGAAGAGATGCTAAGCAGATGTTAGCGACTGACAGCCTTAGTCACCATTCACTTACATTGCATCTTGGTTCCTTACATTGAAAGTAAATGGTGACTAAGGGTGTCCTACGGAAGAAAGAAATTCACAGGGGTTTGTACATTACTGTGCTGCATAATTTGAAAGAGAATCAACGTGAAACATGAGTTACTGTCACTGATTAAAACAATTGCTTGCTTTTATCAGATAAATTCGACCAGTTCTGGGCCATGAATCGTAAACTCATGGAGTATCCTACCGAAGAGGGAGGCTTCCGCTATATCCCCTTTAGAATATATCAGGTATTTCCTCATTTATTTACTTTCTACAGTACAGTAAATGGTTATACTGATGGGACAAAAAGTTACTTAAGTAGCTGAAATGGTAGAAATTTTAAGTGAAATGGAAATCTTTATGACTTTATAAGACAATTGTGACTCTGGACCACAAAACCAGACTTAAGTGTCAGTTGTTCAAAATTGAGATTTATACATCATAATGTATATGATATGATTTATCAATATGATAAATAAGCTTTCCATTGATTTATGTTTTATTAAGATCGGACAATATTTAGCCAAGATACAACGGTTTTAAAATCTGGAATCTGAGGGTGCATAAAAATCTAAATCCTGAGAACATCACCTTTAATGTTGTCCAAATGAATTCTTAGCAATGCATATTGCTGATCAAAAATGAAGTTTGGATATATTTTCATAGAAAATGATCTTTACTTAATATCCTAATGATTTCTGGCTTAAAATAAAAATCCATAAATTTGACCCATACAATGTTGTTGCAGTTTTTCTTTTTGGCTATTTCTGAAAATATACCCCAGCAGTTTTAGACTGGTTTTGTGCTCCTGGGTCACAATTTATGAGTTTTTTTTTTACATGTTTTTTTGTGTATGTGAAAAACATTCAAAAACGTTTAGGAGAGTGATCTTTTTTTTATTATTATTATTATTATAATAAATGACAGTTATGTTTAGTTTGAAAGGCTTTATTATTTTTTATGATCTGAAATCTTGGCCGCAACAAAATGGAGACACATGAAATGACAATGAACTCAATAAACAGCAGTATGTAGATGTAAAAGATGTAAAATAATTGCTTTTTTATTTATTCATTTTTTTTATGTTTGAAGGAATTATCATGTTGTGTCTGTTTCTACCAGCTTCGTCATTTTCTAAACACTGGAAAATCATCACCTGCTGTTCAAGAAATATGGCAAATAGCTTAAAATGTTTGGCCTAAAATCATGATATTGAAACTCATGTGTAATGCTTTGAAAGTACCCGAAAAATTTGGGGCAACACCACCTAATGATCAAAATGTTTTCAAATGCTTTTGATTACTTTGTCCTTTAGACCCTTTTAACATGCCCAGATTTGGAGCAGGGGAGTAAACTATAGCAGGGTAAATTTCTATAGGAGAATGTGGGAGACCATAGCAAACATAAATCTAAAAAAAAAAAAATATATATATATATATAACAATTGCAAAGATATATTTATATCTATACTCTGTAGCCCTGCTCTATTGGTTATGTTTTAAAACAAAGCTGTTGTAAATGAATTCTTTAAATTGTAGTTAAATGAATTGCCCCAGAATGCTACATTCAGCTAATTACCTTAAAGTCAGCCGTTAGAATGTTGGATTTGACAATTTCAGTATTTAATTAAATTGAGAGCTTAAATATTTTAAATCCACAGTGCAAACATTTGTTTTTATTTGATACTCATTTAAATGTTTATTTGAATATTTGAATTCACAATTTGTATATTTTAATGATGGATTGATATTTTGGTTGACATTTTCAAACAATTTTTTTGTTTGTTTTTGAATTAAACACCTTATATATGAACCTATATATATATATATATATATATGAACTTGAATATTTCCATTCAAAATGTATGTCTTTATATATATATATATATATATATATATATTTAATATTCAAATAATTCAGCACTTTAATGTTTTAACTTTGATGTTTAAAAATGACATGGTTGTTTCAGTTTACTATTACCACTCATCTCACTAAAGGGATACTCCACCCCAAAATCAGTGGTTCAACCGTAACGTTACGAAGCGGCGAGAAATCTGTCAGCTGCACTCTTTTCATTAAAATTAAAGCATAAATACTTGCAGAAAACATATTCTTGTGGCACGGCTGACACAGAAGAGCGTACACTGCCTGCGTTCAGCTCATATTCTCCAAAATGTTACTACATTGATGTGGAGAGACACAATGGAGACTGATTGTTGAATAAAGTCATTATTTTTTGTTTTCTTCACATACAAAAAGTATTCTTGTCACTTCATAACGTTACAGTTGAACCACTGATGGCAGTCTCTCTCTCTCTCTCTCTCCCTTGTGCATATTAATCAAAATCATTAAACACGACAGAAAAAGGGCGGAACGCCAAAGTTTCACGTGGAGCATTCAGAGATTTTTTTTCTTCTCCATGACAGGCTGCTGGATCCCACTGTTTTTTTTTTTTTTTTTGGAATAGCACTCTCCGTATTAGCTTAAAGCCCTCAGGTTTACATTGGTTACTGTATTCTTTCAATTGCTCTAAACATGTATTTTGGGTGACCTTTTTTATTGAATGCTAGACATCGAGTTGTTGTTATTTTCAACTGAAAGAAGAACTTTTTTTCAGTAACCTAGGCCCTATGTGTTCAGTAAGCTTGTTTCAGTAAGCTATGTGTTTTCAAGGCTTCGAGGTCTTATTGAATGCTATCTCTATACAAGTGCAAAGTAATGCATTCTTAGTCAGTCTTTTATTTTGTAATTTTAAGAGCAATAAACATATATTGCAATGTTAAGGAATTCATGTTTTTTTCATTCAGATATGAAAATCAACATGTATAAATTTTTAGTAGTCAATTAATGGGGAGATAATCGAAATCGAATCGGTCTGAAAAAATTAATCGTTAGATTAATCGATGCATTGAAAAAATAATCGCTAGATTAATCGTTTAAAAAATAATAGTTTATCCCAGCCCTACAGATGGACTATTCTGACGATGTCTTTCATACTTTTCTGGAACTTGACAGTAGGGCTGCACGATGTGTCGTTTAAGCATCGATATCGTGATGTACGAATCCACGATAGTCACATCGCAGGATGTGCAATGTAGGCTGTCGTAGTTGATCCGTTATTCATTAACTGTACGGACCAGCTGCTCCCCGGCCCTTGGCGAATGTGATTCGTGGAGAGAGAGAGAGAGAGAGAGATAGAGAGTGCGAAAGAGAGAGAGAGCGAGCGAGCGAGCCCCGGCCGCAAGCTCACCATCTTCAAACAACAGTCTTGCTCTCTCTCCCTCGCGCATATTATTAATCAATTGGCATGATGGTGTCAATGTTTAAATCATTTAAAATGAGAATGTAAGTGTGTTCACCCCATTTTTGTTTGTAAGAAAAAATTAGATTACATTTCGCAATGTAAATTTTTCCCAATATCGTGCAGCCCTACTTGACAGTGTATTTTACTTGGCAATCCATGGGAAAGTCACAAGCTCTCAGAAAGTCCCGGTTTTCATCTAAAATATCTTAAATTGTGTTTCGATAAGGAAAAAGCTTTTATGAGTTTTTGAACGACATGGCGGTAAAGTGATTGATGACAAAAGTTTCATTATGGGGTGGGGTATTCCTTTAAAACAAGTTTCAGGGGTACTGCCTTGCCTGAGTGACTTACTTTATTTTACAGTCCGATTACTGCTTAAAGAACCTATAATTATCTGCATACTCTCAAAATGTAGATACAGCCTCTGATCATAAGCTCTGAGACCTGAGAGCATCTCTCTTCTCTGGCCTCTTGCTTTTGGAGAAAGGCTAATGATGTCTGTTGTGTGGTTCATGTGCTGGTTTGCCAGCTAGGGTGTCAGAGGAGTTGAAAAGAAAGTGTCGGCACCCAGAGTATCACACTTCTCATCAGTATCAGGAGCCTTTTGGATAATGCTGGGGTCAATAATTAATGCGGCTGTTTAAAAATGCAACGTAGTAGCTGTCACTTCTCACACTCTCTCTTCTCTGACTGTAGAGATGATCTTGGTGCAAGTGAGCAGTGAGTCAGTTTTTCTGGTAACCTGATCGAGACCGTAGCATCCTGAGACACCTTCTCTTCCTGATACCTGAGGGTGTCAGTGTCAGCTGGACTACCTGAGCCGTTGTCACTAGTTTCCTTTTCACAGCCCCAAGATTGACTCCTATTGTTCGTCAGGCCGCTGTTTGTCACCACAGGTCCAGATCTTACAGAATGATACCCTGCATCAATGACCACATGCAAGTTGTGTTTGAAAACTGGATCCTGTCCAGCATTCGACACCTTGCCTGCTCGCACAAGGCCATAGGAAAGACTATGCGTGACTGCCGGCTGTCAATCCACTCAATATCTTATTCAGCAATTCACAACATTACACCCAACTAGTGTGGGTTAAAAACAGCTCTAACTGTCGAAGTTAAGGAATGAATTATTTTTCTGTCAGCACTTTGTAATTAGTGTGAAAAGTGGGTACCCTGAAATTATGTAGATGCCATTTCTCGGATGCTGACTAGCTTAAAATAACATAAACTAAATGGAAATTGAGAAAAAACTCAAAGGAAAAGTGTACTCACTTGAGTGTAGGTGGTCGGTGTGTGTAGTCATTGTGTTAGGGTGTGCTATATATATGTGCTATTTGATGATCTGAATGTTTAACTTTCCAATATTGGTAAGATATATACCGGTAAAAAAAAATATTTTTTATTTTTTCTGATCACCATTTTTATTGTTTCAGAATTTCAGCATATACAGGGCATAGATACATACAAACTAGAGATGCACCGTTCATTTTTAACATCACCCAATTCCTCTGTTGAAAATAAATCATCCACCCACCTAAACCTATGATTTTCTCTGATTTAGATATCCACACCGACCCTTTTCTGATCATCATATTACAGTTATATATAGTTTTTGAGATCCCGTCTCACAGTAATATTGTGGTCAATAAAATGTATTTGATTTATATTTAATATGACAGTGTGTAAAAAAACAGTAACGAATCGCTCAACAGTCTGAAAATTCCTGTTTCTTTTTTCGGATCAGTCATTCTGAGATGCTGTTGGCCTTACACATTGCTGTGGGTTGGGTGCGTCTTGCTCAAATAAGCTCAAATTTCATTTTCAATTGATAATGTGAAGCGGAGTGGTAATTTCCCAGTCTGGTTGAAAACTGTGTAGACATATGTAGACTGTGTTTTCAGTTTTTTGTTAGCAGAAGTTATTAATTGAATGATTTACATACTTTACATGCATACTGATTTACTGTTTACTGTTTGATGAATGATCACAGTTAAATGAATCCAAGTGCCACCTACATGCCCTGGTATGTGATGAGTAAAGCAAAATGTTGACATGAAATTACTTTATTACAGTACCACTTTGATGAATTTATTATGCAGCAATAGTTAATTAAGTTTTAGAGAATGTAGTTAATATTTCCATTATTAAAGGGTTAGTTCACCCAAAAATGAAAATTTGGCTGCCTTTTACTCACCCCTGAGGTATCCTAGGTGTAAATGACTTTCTTCTTTCAGACGAATCTAGCTGGAGTTATATAAAAAAAAAAGCTCTGTCATTGCAGTCTGCAGGTGTTGCATTGCTTCAGTCCAAAAGAAGTTAAATAAAAATCACCCATCCATTAAAAAAACTTTACAAAATGCGTAAGAAAAATATCCTTGTTCAAAACGTAATTATCACTTTAATCTAGCGTGCGCCAACAGTTGTGCACAACAGTAGTTCCGGGAGCATGATGTTTGAGTTCAACTTTGCGCATGTATTAATATATCTGAAAAATGATAGCCATATACATCTAGACCCCCTTTCACACTGCGATTCCTGAAAATGCACGGATAATGTGTCCCCGAAATTATTCCCGGGTGGCTAGATTTTGCACTTTCACACTGCCAGTGATTAGCCGGAATATGTGCGTGCGTTCACACTCAACCCATAAAGGTCCCGTAACGACACGTGACATCAGGATGTGACGTGTAATGTACGAGTCGAAAACGCTAGACACGTTAACTTTCACTTAAGCTGGTGAACAATCTCAGCGTCAGCGCGGAAAGTGAGGAACTAACTGATCTCTGCTTCATTACAGTTTGCACATATTTTTTTTTTTATCGCGAACGTTGATCTTACTTCAAAACACCTGGTAAAAGAGTCACGTGATAACCTGCGTCATCACTACGACACACCCTTTACGGCATTAGTTCTGGCTTTTGTTCACACTGCGATCATTCCGGGACTGAACGCGGCAATGTTACTAGGTGTTTGCGTTCACACAGAAGGCGACCTGGCAATTTTCCGGGTCCAACGTGCAGTGTAAAATGGGCTTAGGATGCCACGAGGTTGAAGTAAAATGCAGCCTAATTTTCATGTTTGGATGAACTAACCCTTTTAATAATTTGTCTCATGCACCCGGGAACTGCAACTAATGAGAATGTTATATTTTCATACTTTTATTACAATTACGCCCAACCCGTAGATCATCTGTGGATATAACCAGGATCCAGTCATCACTAATACAAACAGATGCCTTGAAAACGAAATCAAAATAAGTAATAAAAAAATGCGATTATAGGCATTCTTCCACAATCTTCAGATCCTGTATTTTTTGAGAACTTTGCACTGTCATAATCATTCTAACAGGTTTCATATTTGTCTCATTTTAGACGATGAGTGACAGACCGTTCATCCAAAAGCTCTTCCGACCAGTGTCTCCTGAGGGCCACACGCTTACGTTGGGAGACCTGCTGAAGGAGCTGTTTCCTGCTGCCATAAGTGCGGAAGGTGATCCACATGACAAAAATTCACACTGATATTATTTGATGAAAACGTGTTTGAAGTTTAGACTTACATCTCACAGGAGGTTGGAATCAGAGATGTGAGGAAAAGACACCAGAGGAAAACAAATCTTTAACATCTAGAGATTTACAGAAGAGATGAGAAATAGGAAAAGACAAATCAGGGTTGCATGAATGAAATCCACAGCCAAAACAGGGGGAGTCTTGGTTTCTCCTGAGAGGAAGTAGATAAGCAGACAATAGCAGTGACAAACAGAGCACCTGCTGGTGGAGATGCCCGCATGACGGAGCACATCTGTGCTGCTTCCAGCCCAATTCAAGACCTGCATGCTTAGTCTGAGCAGCCTGGTGGTTTGGTTGAAGAGAAAGTGCTGTTTTGTGCTACTCTTTTTTTGTTATCAGTCTGTCTCTTCCAGATATGGGATTTGCTTTGACAACGGCTCAGAGCGAAGTGTTGAGATTACAAGGAAATACATCTCTGCTTGGGGAAATACCTTTTCTCGAGATGGTCTCGAATCATAGCTGCTTATCACAGTGTTGACTTGATTAATCATTTATCAGTTACACATGAGTGAAAAACTGCATTTTGTGACTTAAAGGTCCCCTTTTATCAGCAGATGAGGTTTTCTGTTTTATAAAGGCTTAATGCCACAGATGATTTACAGTACTGTTATAGTTGCAATGAAGTGGGGATTCCCACAAATCGAAAGAAAATGCTTTAGCCAGACTGACATGTATTGTCAGTGCCATACTATAGCGATCTGTATGTCTCAGACACTGAGTGGAATGGAATCTATCGCTAGATTTTGACAACTTTTGGTAAACATGGAGACATGCTCATATGGTGCTGTCTCTCCTACGCTTTTCACAATAAGATAAAGATTTTATATATATATATATATATCGAAACGGCAATACATGGTAGTCTAAAATTTCCCCGTGTTCTGTTTTAGAGGTTTTATAGTGAAGAAGAGTATGTGTGGTATTATTTCAAATAAATGAATTGCTTAGAAAACCCCCACCCATCAGCCCTTCGTGTCAACCCACTCTGCGAGTGGGGAAACCTCCAGCTGGCCCGCCCACCTCCATCACCCCCAGCACATCTCGCTACTCAACCCATTACAGACATTGAATAACACTTTCAGTGGCTGCGATCCCGTGGTTAAAAAAAAGGGTCAGTGACTCAAAAATTTATGAACTCTGTAGACTGATTAATGACTGATTCATCTTAAAGTTAGAAATCAGAGACCTTTTTTAAGAATTGAATAGCTTAGATTAAGGAAGTTGATATGTTGGATATACAGGTCTTTGTACTTCTAGGCAGTTTATACGATGTGTTAATGGATTATTATTATTATTATTAACTATAAATGAATGGAAAAGCAAATACATTAGGTCATATTTTGCAATATTTTGAAAAAGTAAAAATTGTCATAGTCTCACTCTAGACTTTTGTTCATCTTTGAACCAAAGATTTAGAAATCTTTTTGAAATCTAAGAGCTTTGTCTATCCATTGATCAATTTGCCTATCCGTTCTCTTAAAAACTTTGATTTCATAATTGCATTGTAAACGTAATCCATATTTAATCCAAGACTTCAGAAAGAGCCATGGCTGATTTACATGATGAACAGGTGTAAATTATGCTTTTATTTACATGTAAAAATTAATCAGTTCACATAGATCGAGCACATCTCATTTGGTAAACGGAAGCTCAGCTGTACTTGTGTTACATGAGAACAAATCTTGTTAGTTCTTGTGAGTCAGGCAAGCATGCTCGAGTTTCTGTTTACCACATGAAAACCTTTTTCAAGAATTACGCTCAGTCATGGACTTAAAAGATTTACCAGAAAGGATTTTCAATAACTAATGTTTCCTAGGGCTGTCAAATTGATAAATAGCATCAAATATAAAGTTTGTTTACATAATATATTTGTATGTACTGTCAATATTTATATGAATATATAAATACATACACATGTGTATATTTAAGACATATTTACATGTATGTTATTAATATGTTACATATTTCTTTATATATATATATATATATATACATAAAAATATTGAATTTCTTAAATATATACATGTATGTGTGTTTTTATATATACATATAAATATACAAAGTACACATAATGGACCCCGGACCACAAAACCAGTGCCATGTCGCTGGTGTATATTTTTAGCAATAGCCACAAAAAAAAAAAAAAAACACCGTATGGGCCAAAATTATAGATTTTTCTTGTATGACAAAAATCATAAGGATATTAGTTAAAGATCATGTTCCATGAAGATATTTTGTAAATTTCTAACTGTAGTAATCAAAACTTAATTTTTGATCAGTTATATGCTTTGCTAAGAATTCATTTGGACAACTTTTAAAGGTAATTTTCTCAATATTTCAATTTGTTTTTTTTGTTGTTTTTTTTGCACCGTCGGGTTCTAGATATTCAAATAGTTGTATCTCGGCCAAATATTGTCTGATTCTAACAAACCATACATCAAAAGCTTATTTATTCAGGTTTCAGATGATAAATCATGTTTAAATCATGAACAGACAAGCTTTTATTTTGGATGTGATTAATCACGATTAATTGATTTTACAGCCCTTTGTTTTCATGTGATGTCATGTTAAATTTTTTGCCTCTTTAAAATAATTAGAAGAAAGAAAGAAAAAACTGCACTGGATGTTGTTACAGAAACCTGTGACAAAAGTCATGTAACAGTATTATCAAAGGGGCATTTCACCCAGATATGAAAATAACCCTCATGTCGTTCCAAATCTGTTTGCATTTCTTAAGTCTGTCAAACACAAAGATATTTCACAGAATGTTGGACTCCAGACAACACTGAGCAATATATATATATATATATATATATATTTATTTATATATATAAATATATATAAATATATATATATATATATATATATATATATATATAAATATATATATATATATATATATAAATATATATATATATATAAATATATATATATATAAATATATATATATATATAAATATATATATATATATATATATATATAAATATATATATATATAAATATATATATATAAATATATATATATATAAATATATATATATATATATATATATATATATATATATATATATATATATATATAAATATAAAAATGTTTCTTTTTTCCCCCCAGCAGCTTTAAAGGATTGTGGCCACCTATTTATAAATGAATGGCGCCTTAGTGCTGGGGGTAACTTTTTTCCAAACAGCTCCCTGTACTATGCCCATTAGAACGTCTCTAATGAGCTAGAAGCCAAAAGTGAAGAAGAGATTGTTAAATGGGATAAATTTGGCAGTTGAGCCATGCATAATCTTTCATAGGCACCAAGTGAAACCCTCTAACTCAAACAGAAAACTATGGGACTGTCAACGGCCAGGTCACTACAACAGATATTAATATTTTATCAGCAAAGAAGATAATACGAGAATTGATGAAATGTATGCTTTTTCACTACCAGCTTTGAAAGAAGTTGGTCATGGTTGAGTGAAATACTCCCAAAGTGGCAGAGGTCCAGAGCCAACCCACGCTAGGGCTTTTCTGTGGGCGTATGTTATAACTGCCAGAAGAAAGCATGTTGTGTTCATTTACTATTTGAGGTTGTGTTGTTTGAATTCCCCTCATTCTGAAAGTCATTCTGAGACTTCACTGGGGACGCACCCACCTTACACCCCTACAATCTCCACGGGGGCAGACACACAAACAGGACTTCAAGGAATGAGCTACTACTTCTGCTCACACTATTACTGTGTGACTTAAAAATCAGGGTCAGTGGATTGTTTAGTCCTCTCTATGAGAGTCCTGTTTGACCGTTAACAATTAAAAAAAAAATCAAGGTCAGAGCTGTGTTCGGGTTTTTAGTTATCATGTAAAGGTTTTTAGATATCTCCAAACCTCATTTTTTTTAAGGAATTCCAAATAGCCCTGCAGCTTAAACTGGCTTCAAGTCAGTTCTCTTATTACGTGGATGTTTTGTTCATGGAAGTGTGTGTGCTTGTGTTTGAAATGGTCATGTTTAGTCATATGAGAACATATAGAACTCCGTCCCAGTGTGTTTGTTGCTTCAATGTTCTTGGTATTAATGCGAGGCACAAAAGACCATGCTGACTTACCCAGAAAACTAATTAACATCTACAACTGTCATCATTTATACAGTGGGAAAATATTTATTTGATCCTCTGCTGATTTTGTAAGCTTACCCACTTACAAAAAAAAAAAAAAAAAAAGAAGGTCTGTAATTTTTACGGTAGGTTTATTTTAATGCATAAAGAGAGAGAGAATACCAACCAAAAATCCAGAAAAAAAAAAACACATTCTATAAAGGTTAAAGATTTATTTTTCCATTTCAGTGAGTGAAATAGGTATTTGACAATTTGTATTTAACCAGCAAGAAGTCTGGCTCTCACAGACTGGTGAAGTGAGCGAGTGGAACACAGATTAGTCCTGCCACTTTAAGAAGTTCCTCCTAATATCAGCTTGTTAGGTGTATAAGACACCTGTCCACACAATCTGTATCTTCCACCCAACCTCTCCATCTCCATGGGCAAGACCAAAGAGCTGTCAATGGATGTCAGAGACAAGATTGTAGATCTGCACAAGGCTGGACGGAGCTACAAGACCATTGGCAAGAAGCTTGGTGAGGAGGAGACAACTTTTGGTGTGATTATTTGGAAATGAAAGAAATACAAAATAACCATCAATCTGTTTCGGCCTGGAGCTCCGTGCAAGACCTTGCCTCATGGGGTAAGGATGATCATGAGAAAGGTGAAGGACCAGCCCAGAAATACACAGAAGGAGCTTGTAAATATCTCTTCTGCAGTTTAAAATGTAGCTATCCTTAAAGGGTTAGTTAACCCAAAAATTCAAATTAGGCTACGTTTTACTCACCCCCGAGGCATGTATATGTATATGACTATGTATAGGTGTATATGACTTTCTTCTTTCAGACGAATCCTGTCAGGGTTAAAAATTGTCTTTGATCTTTCATTGCAGTCAGGGGTGTTGCATTGCTTCAGTCCAAAAGAATTTTAATAAAAAGCGCCCTTTCATAAAAAGAGCTTTTTTGTAAGAAAAATATCCATATTCAAAACGTATTAATCACTTTAATAGCTTGCGCCAAAAGTTGTACACTGAAGCAGCTCCAGGTGGATAATGTATAAGGTCAGTGTTGCACATGCGCCGGTGAGTCTCGTGAATACCAACATCCGCAAATCCTCGTTTTGTACTTCTAATTAGTGACCGTTGTTTTGTTTTGATCTCTCTGCTGTGTTTCTGAGTGCATCACTTCTGAGCGGCGTATGCACAAAGTTGACCTCATACGTCATTCCCCCGGAACTGCTTCTGTTTACAAAAGTGAGCGCAAGCTAGATTCAAGTGATTATGTTATCAATGTTATTATATTATGTTTTGAATATGGATATCTTTCTTACAAAAATGCATCAATTCGCCACAGGAGGCTTTTGTTCACCCCCCGGAGCAGTGTGAGACTGTGCTCCGAACTTGCTTGGAACGAGTCGTTTCAAAATCATTGGCAAATGCCTATAATATTAAATGTATATTCTGAGAAAATGTATTTTCTGACCTTAGATGCATTTAAACCTGTTGTAGGGTAGCACTTAAAATAATGGCGCCCCCCATAGTGTAAAAACAAAGTCGTTTTTTTTTTATAACATGCGTCTTTTGTGGGTTTTCTATTACATATTTTAATTAGAGACATAATTTATGTTATATTAAGGTATACATGTCTTAATACCCGGGATCCCTTTAAGGCAGTTGGGACCACAGTCCCCAAGCAAACTATCGATAACACGCTATGCCACAATGGACTGAAACCCTGCAGTGCCTGCAAGGTTCCCCTGCTGAAAAAGGCACATGTACAAGCCTGTTTAAAGTTTGCCAATGAACATCTGAATGATTCAGAGAAGGTTTGGGAGAAAGTGTTGTGGTCAGATGAGACCAAAATTCAGCATTTTGTCATTAACTCGACTCGTCGTGTTTGGAGGGAGAGAAATGCTGACTATGACCCCAAGAACAACAACATTACAGTCAAGCACGGAGGTGTAAACATTATTATGCTTTGGGGTTGATTTTCTGCTAATGGTACAGGATGACTTCACCGCAATGAGGATCAAGGGGACAGGGCCATGTACTGTAAAATCTTGGAGGAGAACCTCCTTCCCTCAGTGAGAACACTGAAGATGGGTCATGGATGGGTCTTCCAGCATGACAATGATCCGAAACATACCGCCAAGACAACAAAGGAGTGGCTCAAGAAGAAGCACATTAAGTTCATGGAGTCTCCAGACCTCAATCCTATAGAACATCTGTGGAGGGAGCTGAAACTGTGAGTAGACAAACAACAGCCAAGAAACCTTAAGGATTTAGTGAGGATCTGTAAAGAGGAGTGGGCCAAAATTTCTCCTGAGATGTGTGCAAACCTGGTGATCAACTATAAATAAACATATTACCTCTGTGCTAACCAACAAGGGTTTCTGCACCAAGTACTAAGTCAATGTTTCGCTTTGGGATCAAATACTTATTTCACTCATCAATCAATTTTCTAACCTTTATATTATGTTTTTTTTTTTTCTTTGGTTGGTTTTCTGTCTCTATATGTAAAGTGAACCTACCATAAAAATGTATTTTGTAAGTGGGCAAACTTACAAAATCAGCAGGGGATCAAATAAATATTTTATCCACTTTAAAGAACGCGTACAATGAACACCTACCAAAACGCTCATTTGTTTCTCGTTAAGTTGATTTTATTAAATGGGCTATTATTCACTTACATTGATCATGGAATCTTTTTGTGTCTTGTAACAATAATAATAAGATATGACAAAACTTTTATTTACTTTAGTTGTTCATTCTTTTTGTAATTAACAACCACCACTAATCTTAAATGGAAAACAGCAACATATATGTGTATATATATATATATATATATATGTGTATATGTGTATATATATATATATATATATATGTATATATGTATATATATATATATATATATATGTATATATATATATATGTATATATATATATGTATATATATATATATGTATATATATGTATGTGTATATATGTATATATATGTATGTGTATATATGTATATATATGTATGTGTATATATGTATATATATGTATGTGTATATATGTATATATATGTATGTGTATATATGTGTGTATATATATATATGTGTATATGTGTATATATATATATATATATATGTGTATATGTATATATATGTGTATATGTGTATATATATATATGTATATATGTGTATATATATATATATATATATATATATATATATATATGTATATGTATGTGTGTGTGTATATATATATATATATATATATATATATATATATATATATATATATATATATATACACACCAAAAAAAACTATCTGTAAGTAATGTCAGAATGAAAAATATGCAGCAGCAAAAAATAAATAAATAAAAATAACAACATTGGACATATAGATAAAGTCCTATATTGGACAGATGTGATCTGCTATTAGAAATATATATTTATTGGTATAGTGATGTCTGTGTCCGTTATTTAACATCTTGTGAAGTGTATAGTTGTGTTTTTAGAAGAAAGAAATCCATCAAGACATTTTAATGTTCAATTTTGACCAAAATAATAAAGATTATTAAAGATATTTGTATATATAGCAAATTACCTAATAAAAAATGCTAAATGTCAGTAGGTAATATAAGAAAGTAAAATATGTAATGAAATAAATAATTGCATAGAAATCTGATAGTGGCCAGATTGGATTTGCTAATTATGATGATGATCTTTTTAAAAAAAAAAATGTATTACTTTTTTTTTATATGTAAGTCACAAAAAAAAACAAAAAAAAAAACAGGGGATCCAGTAAGGTTTAAGTATCTTCTCCAAACCGTTTCCTTAGTTGAAAGATGAAGAGATTTACTTGATTCATGCAGAAATAGAAAAATACTTGTATTTTTGACCTTATTGACAGCTCTGCCTAATGAAAGCGCAAATGATGCATGAATCTAGTTAAAGATAATTGAGCTGACAGCAGACAGAGGGAAAGCTGAGGCCATGCCTTTTTGACCACTCATTTAATAAACAAAAGAATGCATTATTATGAGAAGTTCCTTCCTGCACCCACGTTATCTGTGTCCCCAACCTCTCCAGCCCAGAGCTAAACTCATCAGACTCATGATAAATGGACTAAGTTGAGCAGACATGATGAATTGCTTTCGTGTGTGTTTGAGAGAGAGTGTTTACTTGCGCTTTTTGTGTCCTATAGTGAAACTTTATGATTTTTCATATGGCGATTCATGCAGTGAGATAGTGTCTTGTTTATCTGAAAGATTTCAAGGGCCAAACAGCATTACATTCTGTATGTGTTAATATGCAAATGATCCAGTAGGTCACAGTGCAGTTCAGTAGTGTGAGAAGGTCATCCAGCGCACATGCTGATGCCTGAACCATCACTTGCTGTCAAACTGAAACTCCTTCCATCCAACTGCATTAGTCATTTAACCTCCATGGGTCAACAGGGTAATGTTACTGCCTCTAGCGTTTCCTTCAATTTCCCAGTCGTATGTAACTAGCTACACAGTATGAACTTGGTCAATTTGTTCTGTGCATGAGATGATAAATTAGTGGAGAATAGCAGTAATTACCATGCTGCGGTTCCTCTGACAATAGAACCTCTCACAATATCTGGTTATGTAGTTTCCACATTTCATGAAATAACAATTGTAAAATGTCAAAAAATGATATTACCAGTCAAAATTTCAGAATTTATAGTTCGACAAAATATGAAAATGTGCTAAAAATGCACTCCCTCTCAGACCATCCAAGATGTAGATGAGTTTGTTTCTTCATTTTAACAGTTTTGGGGGAATTTTTGTATTACATCAGTTGTTCACCGTTGGATTCTCTCCAGTGGATGAGTAAGTGTATCATCAGAATGAGAGTTCAAAGAGCTGATTAAAATCATAATAATCCCCAAATAATCCTGGCTAAAATTTGATTCGATAATAATGCTCCCTCTAGAGAAAATGTCCTGTTGTTGTCTCACACCAAAATCCACGGACATATTTGTTTAGAACGGTTTTTCGACTGTTTTCACTTGTGCATATTTCTCTCCTGATTCAGACAAGACAGCTGGAGAAAGCAATATTATGGATAGAGGGCACATATATTAGCCAGAAGCTAGAGTCTGACGTTAATCTACAGTGTATCTTTCATTCCATAGAGATACAAATTTCATCATATTTTAGTTTGTCAAGAAAATAAAAGTGCCTTATTACCCTGGTGGAACCCAGGAGTACGACGTAAGAGGGAACCTGTGATTGGACAAAAAATCTGTAAATATAGAAATTCAACGAAGAACAAATTAATATCGAAGCTGTAACTGATTAACTAGTTAATTTCTCAAAAAAATGCATCGTACTATAATGAAGCAGTGAGTTACATTGTTGTACATGAAAGCAGCACTGTGCACCTCTTGTATATTTGAGCTTTAACACACATATTTACTTGAATAGTACTTCCCTTGATGAATAATTGTCATTTTCTCTGTTTCACACTCATTCCAGACGAGCCAAAGAAATTCCAAGTTATGATTCACGGCATTGAACCGCTGCTGGAAACACCCATCCAGTGGTTGAGCGAACACTTGAGCCACCCAGACAACTTTCTCCACATCAGCATCATCCCAGCACCAAGTGACTGATTCCAGAGGATCCAGTCGTCCGGTGATGGAGAATTAGGGATAAAAGATTTGCAGAAATGTTCTGATGGCACACCTGTTTTCTCATTCTCATCCCTGCAGTGGCCTTATAGAGTGATGGTCATTAAACATCAGAATCCTGTGCACTTCACATGAAGGAGATGCTCTTGGTTCATTTCCAGCTCTCAGATTGGTCCCGTGTTCTCGCTGCCTTTAATATTCCTACATTCTTACATTTGCACAAGCTTGTGATGTGATTATACTCCCACATTAACTCTTTGACTTTCCCGTTCCCACTCTCAAATTTATGAGTAACGTACGCTTGGACTCTCAGCTCTCTTCATTATTAGGAGGAATCCTGTTTGGTGTTACTACACGACCAACATGGGGCTTGATCATCAACATGTTTTATGCAAGCATCCGGGTCAGATGAGGTGTAAAATTTAGATGGAGTTCTTGCATAAAAACCAACGCAGGAAAAATGGTGACTTGAGGGACAAATATCGGTGACTGGATTCACTGGATTAAATGCGTCAGTGTCTGGTTTTGGCAGCTGTGTTGGGGATCACACATGTTGGTGGAAGTGATGATACCACGAGCCGATTAGTCACAGTCCCAGACATATGTTGGTGGGATATAGCACAAATGAAACTCTTTTCCCGGACACTGTTAAAGATATGCTTTACTTTCTTCTAATTTCCGGTGGCTGGGGGGCTTTATCTGCTTGGTGAAAGGGTTTTATTCTTTTAGAGCCAATATTAGATTTTTGAAATGGGTATGTATAATATAAAAGTCAGAGCCTGTACAAATACATTTTCATTTTCAGACTGTTTCCAGCAAATTAACCTTACAGTATTCCCCCCCTTTATTTCCAAGCTGAAGGCAGACTGGCCGTCTGTGTTTAGGGGGATGTGGGGACTGTAGATCAGTGTTGCAGACAACACACAGCTGATAGTGATTATTCGTTTAGAGGAATCGGTGAGTGTTTTACCCCAAACCGAGAAGTGGGGAAAACCACAGAGCTTACGCCACCACCAGGCGACTTCTCAGCAGACTGTGCTGTTTGTGTACAAACTTAAGATGTTTATATCATTCCTTGTATGATTCTGAATAATCACAGAAATAAAGACTCTGCAACTCCTCACTACTAATAACGGTTAACAACATGGTTCAAATGTGCTTTTTCTTGCACCATTTTAATTGCGGTTATTGCTAAACTGTCTTTGCTAAATTCATTCTAAATGGATTTAATTAAAACAATATTTTATAGCTATGCAGTGTTGGCTCTAAATGGTAATTTCTTCTGAATGAAATGAAAATTCACCATATGCTTTCTATAAAATGTTATATTATTGTAAAAAAATTTAGCTGCTCTTTCTTTCTTTGACCTCATAATTTGATCAGTTTCTAGAAAAATGACAAGACTTCTCCAATCATTTAGTCTGCTTAAATCTGCTCCTTTCCTACAATTGACAACGAGGCCAAATTCGGATCTGCCTCCATCCAGACCTCCCTGAATTTTTTTAATATTATTATTTTTTTTAATTATATTATTATCCCACAAGTAATGGGTCAAGAAGGAGATTCAAAAAAAAAAAAAAAAATTCAGGGAGGTCTGTAGTAGCTAAAAAGAGTTAACTCATACCATTTTCATTTCATGAAAAGTACTTTAACTACAGATTTGTTTGAACTATTTATTAACTTGTGTTACTAATTTGTTCCATTGTTTTAGTCAAATTTTGGCTATGCTTTACATTTTTCCCTTCATTTTTACTTAGTTAAAATGTGAACAAACTAGTACAATGTGGCCATGATTGAACTAAAACTAGCGAATTAAGTATCTTAAGTTTTTTTTACTTTTTTTTTTTTAGAAAATCTACATGCTGATCTATGTAAAATCAGATTATTGATTCTTTTCATTCCAGATTCTTTGTGATATTAATGGCAAAGTTTTACGTTTTGTAGATTACCAAGCTGTGTGAAAATAATACTAAAAATCTGAGGTTTGCAAAACAAAAGCTCTGAATTCATAATTATTTTGTTCACAATGGGAAGAATCTCCTGAATATCCCATGTGAACTGTCAGTGTTATTTTTTATTTTTTCTGACCTACAGTTCAGTCTCATTCAGTGCCGTGGTCTTCATCTGGGGGCAGGACCGAGTGCCGTTAGTTTTCTCAGGCACACAGGAAGAAGGCTTGGGAGGTGGTCTCTCCTGTGTGGCGGCGGAGTGGACATCAAAGTAAAGCCGAGCACTCTTCATGTGTTCATTAAATAAAGAGCTATCCTAGACCCACTCGCTGATTCCAGTAAACCCCTCACTTAAAAGATCAGAGGAGCCACTCTCCTCCTCTGCGTCTTCCTCTGTCATCTCTCCTTCAGACATTTGTTCTGATGCATGTCGTAAAAGTGTCCTGCTTTTGTTTTTAAACTCATTTCTTTCTTCCTTCCCTTCATTTCTTGGTTTCCTCAATGGGAAGTAGGTGAAGGCTTGACCGTTTTAGGCAGTGAACCCGCTTTGAAGTTAATTTAATGAGGAAGCGGACAGGGTTCATGTCTCCTTCAGCTCTCTCATATGTGTTTTACAGACTTTATCCACATTACTCTTGCGTCGTCCACTCCCCTACGCTTGCTGATTGGGATATAAAAGAACAACTCAAAGGCCATAACTCAGTCAGGCCCTGTTAAGTTATATGAGGTGTCAGAAGACAACTTTCCCCTCTGTCCGATCAGAACGGCCTTCTTGTACTCGAAAGTACACCTGGAACTGAGCTGCTGAGTGGAGAATGGGGGTTATCACTGGGGAACAAACAACAAAACTCTCTCTTCTCTTAACATGAGCTGCCCTCTAATTTTCTCCAGACCCCCTTCACCCTCTCGCTCACACGGAGCCAACCTGTCATTAACCTTGGCTCCTAATGGACAGGTGCTGAGGGACCCCAAGGTGCTGTGATCATTTTGGGCATTTTTTTATGTCCTTTTTTTCATTTTTCCTTCTTTTTTATTCATCAGAAGTGACTTACAGCAATCCTGATGTGTTTTTTGTTCACTCTGGTTGTGTAAAGACAAAGATGGTTATTTGTTTTACAAAAGTCTTACCATTTAGCTGACACGTTTTTATCCATTTATTAATTATGTTTTTTTATTCCAAGTGTCACTAAAACCAAGGGCCGACAGCAAAATCCATTTGAAAACATCACTGAAACTTCTACTTATAAAGACTTGTTTACCGTTGCTTCTGCAGGTTTTGTGACACTTTCAAAGTGAACTGTCTAGTGAGTGGCACTAAAAGCATGGTCAGTGTTTTATTACATTAGTTGTATATTCCAAGGCAATTTGAAAAAGAACAAGTCTAATATTCAGTCGTGAAAATAAGCAGTGGTGTAGCTGCAGTTGGAAGAAAGTCCAAAACGTACTTGTAGAAGTAAAAACGTATATCTAAACAAATTTGAATAAAGGCATTCCCCTATCACCGTAGCCAAAGCAATCACAGCTTTAGCTAAATAAAAAGGAACTGATGAAATGTGAAGACTGTAAACACATGATTGCGACAAAAAATTGTTCATATGTTTTTCAATCATCTCTGTAATAAAAAAAACAACATCTGAATAAAGCAGTGCTAACTAACAGCAGTTATTATAGTTGGCTAAAGAAAGTAATTCCTTTGCTTTATTCTTTGATAGAAATGGAAGTGTTTGTAGTACATTAAAAAAAACACACTAAATCTATTAATGAGTATTCTACCCCTGTAGTCATAATTTGTGTTTTAAAGAAATGAAAGTGTTTATTGCCATTAGTCTTCATTTAAGATGGAAACTGCAGTTATTTTTATGTAAAGGAGATATGTTTTTGGAGTTTTTCCAGAAATGCAGGTAGAGACTCTTTTTTTTTTTTTTTTTTTTACTCCGTAAGCCTGTGCTGTCTTTTTATGTTTTTCTAGGTTTAAACAGTATGACCACGTCAGTAGATTCTGACTTGCTGTTCTGTTCATTCACTTTGGTTGATGTTCTGAAAACAAGCTTGTATCTGTAACTGAGTGTTTCCCCTTTTAGCTTTAGTGGTTCAGACATCATCTTACAGCGGGAAATGAAGAAAGCCAATTATCATGTAATCCACATACTCACATGGGGCCTATAAATGTCCAATTTGGGTAGAGCTGAAAGGGATTCCATTTGATATAGTCAGCGTTCTCAGAACTGGATTAGGAAGAGGACACGCATGAACCAGAACTGCATAAGCGTTGTATTACCACATCTGCTTAACAATGAAATCGCATTGTAAACATCCCATTCTGACAGCCAGGTTTCACAGCCTAGATTCAATTGGGTCAGTGACGTTTTAGAATTTCAAAACAGTAAAAAAATAAAAATGAAAAGACAAATTAAATCTAGCATTTTTTGTGTAAATCTATGTGTATATTTTTTGTTTTTATAAGTGCCCTTTATAAAAAATAACAATATATGACATTTTAATGTGTTTCTTTGTATACAGTCCTTGAAAATGTCATACGGTAAAACGAAGTGATTTTTAGAAATAAATTAATATTGATATTCATGACAAAATAAATACAACCAAGAATGTAATAGTTGATCAGTAAGTATTCTATAACAAGTTGCAAAATATAAACACCTACACCACAAATACTACATATTTTGTTTTTTAACGACTACAGCATGTCATCTATGGACATTTGTTCTATTTTTTTGCTAGAAATTAATCAAAAATGCCTTGAAGTTATGTATATATATATATATATATATATATATATATATATATATATATATATATATATATATATATATATATATATATATCATACTAGCTCTCCTCCATTATTTTCATGAACCATGTAAACAAACAAAGTATTTATTTTTATTTATTTTAAAATTCGATGTTTTACCATATGACAAATTTTGTTTTACTGTATGACATAGTACAATTTCAATGTTTCATTGCATTTTTAATGTAATAAATTGATGTAGGTCAATTCAGAATGATTTCAAAGAAACACAAGGCATCTCAAGTGAACCTTTTATTAACAATAGAATATATATTCCCAACACTTGGAACATTTCTTTTCTCAACTCTCTTTCAGTACAAGGAACACATAGGCGGTGCTATACAGTCATGCCCACAAATATTGGCACCCTTGACAAATATGATCAAAAAAGGCTGTGAAAATTCATCTGCATTGTTAATCCTTTTGATTTTTTATTTAAAAAATTCACAAGAATGTATCCTTTCATTGGATA
The DNA here is from genome assembly GCF_003368295.1 of Carassius auratus. Taxonomy (NCBI): domain Eukaryota; kingdom Metazoa; phylum Chordata; class Actinopteri; order Cypriniformes; family Cyprinidae; genus Carassius; species Carassius auratus. Next base: position 8,350,158 of record NC_039283.1, read on the forward strand.
ATAAGAATTTAAAATGGAGGGGAAATATCATTATGAAATTAATGTTTTTCTCAAATACTTGTTGGACACAATTATTGGCACCCCTAGAAATTCTTATGAGTAAAATGTCTCTGAAGTATATTCCCATTCATATTCACAATTTTGAGCACTCCAGCATGATTATAAACATGAAATTATCCAGCCATTGCTTCCTGTTTCACAGAAATATAAAGTGGAGGGAAAACAAAGCCCAAACACCCTTAATCAACACTCTTGTCAGGTGTTCTCTAACCTCATCAGGCATTATAGGAGACAGTTTTGAGCTGTGAAACTGGCAAATGGAGGTTTAAAAAAAGGGTGTCCTTAATTGTGGCCAATGTGTATTAGAGAAAAACATTTATTTCATAATGATATTTCCAGCCATTTTAAATTCTTATTATCCAATGAAAGGATACATTTTTGTGAATTTTTCAAATAAAACATCAAAAGGATTAACAATGCAGATTAATTTTCACAGCCTTATTTGATCATATTTGCCAAGGGTGCCAATATTTGTGGGCATGACTGTATGTAATACATGACAACATTTTTTGTTTGCCCTTATGACAGTTTCATGCTTTGCCATTTATAACAGGCAGTTGCTTGGCCACCTCCTTCCACCATTACACTTTACCTTGACTTTTAAACTTTATATTTCATCTGTAAATCAATATTTTTTCCAATTTTAAATGTATTAAACCCTTTTTTGACGTTTGACCATATGACACCCAAATCTGTGACACATGGTAACACACTTGGAAAAGGTGAAATTACCTGAAATTTGGGAGCAAAATCTTAAACTTACATTCAACTTGGCTGGTCTTCAGGGGTCCTCTTAGTGATGTCATCACATGTCACATGACTTAAGTCATTAATATTCAGTTCCAAAATGGCTTCCAAACTTTTTTTTACCGTATGACATAGGGAAAATGTGTCTTTGCGGAACAATTTGTTTTAGAAACTAATGCCATTTCTTAAAGGTCTATCTTACTGATACTTTAATATGCTTATCTTAAGACTTAAAAAAATATGCCAAATGAAAAACTTTATCATTTTTAAATATTTGTAATCATTTTAAATGCAATTCTCTTAAATAACTTTAAGTGAATTCCGTTTGACTGTATGACATTTGACCACATTAATAGTGTAAAAGTTACCTATTTTTGAATTTTTCACACAATTATGAACAGTGAGGAGGACAAATGATGTGAGATTAAAGCATATATATAATTTTAAACCTATTTTATATAAATATATGATATGTATTGCTTGTGGAAGTCCAAATCAGTGCGGCCCGTCACTGACCCAATTATTTACACTTGTATTACTATCTGGATAAATGCGGCTCTGACAGATTTTCATTAAACAGAAAACATTTTGAAATAGACTTCTTGTTTTAACCTCCATGGTTATACAGCTAGACAAACAATTATTTACATTAATAATAGATCTTGATCTCTTAATATATTTCATTACTGCAGTGACGTAGTGTGTGTATAGTGTGATATATTTATAAGCCTGTTGTTGCTGGTGTTACTAAGAGTGTCATGATTTGTGTGGTGTGGAATTTTACACTTTGGATTTGGTGACTACTTCTTTTGTCTGCCTAGTCATGGATCTATTCATCGGAAGTGCAAATGAAGCATCTTGTAATCGTGGGGTTGTTGTTTTACTTACTTAACCCCTGGAGCTACCCGCAGACCCCAGAGTCTTTAATGCAGTGGTTCCCAACCCTGGTCCAGGAGGCACCCCAACACTGCATGTTGTATCCTTAATCAAACACACCTGATTCAGATCATCGGCTCATTAGTAGAGACTCAGAGAAAGGATATATGCAAAATTTGCAGTGTTGGGGTGCCTCCAGGACCAGGTTTGGGAACTATTGCTTTAATGTACCGTTAAGGATAGTTTGTTGTATTTTAAGTACTTAGGAATCAGAACCATTCCGTATTTTCAAAATTGAATTTATTCGTGGGTGTTTTATATTGCACTTAATTGCAAATACATTAAAAAAATTATTTAGCTAGTTTCTTATATAAATAAACATTTACTGGAAATAATTGCCATTATGAAGTGTTATTATGAAAAAAAAAAAAGATAAGAAAATTGTTTAAAGGTTGATAAATTGCCAAATATCATTTTTACACTTTATCGCACTATATCTAGCATTACTATATCTAGTGTTTTACCCCAAATACCATACTTTTACATATTCTTCAGTTATTAAAACTTGGTTAAATTAACTTGAACAAACTTTAAAAAGGAATTTGCCTCAAAATGTATTCTTTAATGGTAACAATTCTCATTTGCTACATAAATACACTTAAAATAGATCAAATTAGCACAGAAAGACTATGCTGCTACCTGCAATCGCTACAAGAATCCATCAAATTTTCACATGAATTATGAATATCAGATGTTTTAGAAAGTACAGCGGTGAGTTTTTGTGCCATATGTGCCTTTAGCCCTGTTTTACATGTATAATGAAAAAACACACAAGTGACAAAAATGTATTCGATCAGTGAAGATTTATATTATAATTTACATTTCGTCAAAACTGTACTTAAATAGCTACATAATCCAGAATGTAAACAAAGACAGTCTTTTTTTTTTTCTTTCTTTCTTTAATTTAAAGCTGAAGATGAGGTGTAGACTTTGGTCATACTTCAGGACAGAAAGTGTATGAGATACTACTACCTCACAGCACATGCTGCTGATAAACTGTCCTAGTAATACCGCTGGACAAAATCGCATTAAAAAACAAGGAAAAAAGTACAAACATAAGAAAAAAGAACCAGTGCATACAAAGGCCAAAGTGATGTGGAGTGTCCATAAACATCATCACAGACCCGCAGAGCAGACAGTTGCAGAAACACACACTGCATTTGCAAACATCTCTGAAAATTAAAGATAGAGTCCACTTTGGTTATCTTTTCCACATTCTCATTTCTTTATCATTTTGGTTTTAGTAATGTGCCACGCATAAGTAAGAAAATGCAGAGTCGGTGTCAGTCTCACAGCCTGTGTGTGACAACTAGACAGACTGCTATTCTTTGGACCACATGTAGACCTGCACATTGGGACATTTGATTTCCTCTTCAAGTAGCAAAACAAACATCACATATGCCTCTGACGTCTCTCAATTCAAGCACACACCATACACACACACACACACACACACAAACACTCTGACATTTGAGGTAACAGTTGTTGGTAATACACAATATGCCCTTTTTGTATTCATTAAATTGTGTAGAGCTCAACATTAAGGTTATAAATGTTATGTAAAACATGTACACATAGATATGTATTCTCTGACCTCTCCTATAGTAAAAAAAAAAAAAAAAAAAAGAAAAAGACAAGAAAAAAGAAATGCCTTCAACAAAAGGTCTACCTCTGACTTCAGCCCACATTAAAAATAAACCTGAATGTGGTGAGCTCTTTGCAGTCACACGTGAAATCACAGTCAACTGGGACACTATTTACAATTACTATAAACAAAAGAATATAGTAAAAGAAAATATATAAAACAGTAAATTACAACAAATTAACCAGTCATTGTAAACATTATTTTCATGTATTGGTTGCGAAAGATGACGTGTTCGACAATAAATTAAATAGATTACCTAACAAACTAAAATAAACACAAAGAAGAGCAAATAATATTAATAGCAATAATAATAATATTAATAAAAGAATATGATTGTCTTTTTAATTTGTGTAGGACATACTGGACCATTGGTGAACTGGATCAATGTCTTAGCCCTGAGTACTGAAGTCCCTGAACATAAAGGACATAGCCTGATTCTTCGAGAAGAATTATGTATATTTGTGGCTGTCCATAACCTGGCCTAGACAGCTAGTCAGGAAAACAGTCAGCAAGCCTCTAGCTGGCTAGGTTTCCATGGCCTCCTCTGTCTCCTTTTTAACTTTGATAGGTTGGAGCTGGATAGGGCTGCTGCAATGAACCTTGATGACAGAGGCCTCACTGCCATGCTCGTTCAGACGATATGTAGATAATGCAGGTGCTGGGGGGTGCAGGTCTCCTCCAGTGCTACCTTTGTGATAAGACGTCTTAAAATCCATCTCCTGCCAGAGCAGGCCAAAGATCTGTTTCTCTACCATGCTCTCCACGTCAAACCCCTCCATTTCTTCCAGTCTGTCCGCATTATCGCTGATGTCAAAGTGTTCAATTTCCTCGTTGACGCGGTGGAGTTCATCAAGGCTGCAGCTGGGAGAAGGAGAGACTGCTAGGCAGTAGCCTTTGAGGTGGAGGCGCAGGCTGCTGAGGTGGATGTAGTTGCGGTGGCAATGCGGGCATTGGTGTGGATGTTCTCGCGTGTGCAGCCGTTTGTGCAGCTTGAGGTGGACAAACTGTGTAAACTTGGCGGGGCAGATCTTGCACTGGTAAGGCTTTTCACCAGAGTGCAGTCGCAGATGGGTCTTCAAGTTGCTAGTGCTGCTGAAACGCTTGTGACACACCTGTGAGGTGAAAGCAGAATTTTAGAATCTCATCCTTATTTGAGCAGAGACCTTACAAATGTACTCATAGAAGGAAATGACTGGTTATAACTGAAATTGTTGTTATCATTTACCTGGCACTCGTGGGGTTTCTCTCCTGTGTGGACCAAATAGTGTTTCTGCAGGTGGGCCAGCTGAGTGAAACCTTTATTGCAGGTCTGACACTTAAAGGGTCGTTCACCACTATGGACTCGCAGGTGCACCTGAAAATAAAGACAGGTAAGCTGGGTACTACACATATGCTTTTCATTAAAAGGGAGACACGGTTTTCTTGCTTACCTTGAGATTAGAAAGTTGACCAAAAGTCTTGGTGCAGACATTGCACTCATACTTGATCTTCCCATTCTGCTTCTTAAGTGGGTAATCTAGACTTTTGTATCCTGCGGAACCTCGTTTCATCTTGCTGAGATTGATCACCTCATCATCTGAGCGGCTGCCACTCAGAATTGCTGAGGTAGGCTTGGTAGGAACACGTCCTGTAGAGGCTGCAGAGCCGGCTGTTGGAGACCTACCAGCGGGAGCGTAAGGGTGCCCATGACCATGGACTGGTCTGTCTTTCAGAGAAGTGGCTGCAGAAAAGGCACTAGTGGCCGCTGGGAGCAGGATGTCCTTGGGAACCGGAGAGTCAGGTGGAAGAAGAAATTGTCGACTACCCTCGGATGGAAGCATGCCATGTGGGAAGGGAACATGAGAAGGTACCATGCTGCTATAAAAGGGGTACATGTGTGGAAATATACCACCTAAAGTATGTGACCCACTTAAACTACTAACAGGGTAATGGGGCATGAGGTAGCGTGAGTAGTGCGGGTTAGGGTAAAATGGCATTGAGCCTGCTGGTGAGTAGCCTGGGTAGTGGTTCAGGCCACGACTGTAGAGTGCTGGAGAGAAGGAGAGAAGGGTGTCTCTTGGATCAAGGGATGCTGGTTTGGGACTGCATTCTGGACTGCTCTCCGGACTGCTGTGTGCTGAAGGGCTGGGTGTCACTGTGCACTGTCTGTGTGAGCGGTTTGGGAGGCCAAATACTGTGGTTGTCTTTACAAAGTCTCCATTTAGGGAAGGGCGGAGTGGATAGACAGCACTCGGGTAAAGAGGTCGGTCTGGGCTGCTGGGGCAGCAAGGACGGGTGGGAAGTGGTCTGCTGGGTTCTTTCAGTACATCTTTCAAAATCTCTGAAACACTGTGCTCTCTTTTCACTGGGTGCTTGACTTCAGTTGCTTGCTGTGTGGCTTCGATCAGGCTCTGCTCTGTTTACACACAATAAAAACAATATGTTAATCATTTACTCACTAATTCACATTCATTGATACAGGTCTGTTTGTGATATGTTTTACATACATTACTTGTCACAATCGCAATCCCTGACCAATTCCAGTTAATGTTATTTTAAGGGGCACATCAGTTCTACTGTCCCAGAGGATACAGCTCTTCTTTAACCAAATTTCAACAAAGCACCCCAGTGGTTCACTTAGTGTGACAGTTTGATAAATTATCCTGTGTTAGGGTCTACAGACAGGATGTGAGGCCTGACAGCCGCCCCGGCCAGGGTGGGATGGATGCACTGATAATATCTAATGGGGTTCATGGGTGGGTGTTGGGGGACTGATGGCGTCCTGTTAATAGGGATCTTCAAGTCTAGATCTCCTCCCTTTTACAATCCACAGAGACCATGGATGGATTCTATTTAGTGATTAATCTTAAACGAGTTCCCAAATTTCTGCACAGTCTCAAACTTAAAAGGTTTCACAGAATTCACATAAAAAAAATCAGATGAGGAGTGAAATATGAATAAAACATATATGGAGTAATACATTTATCAGATTTAGGCTAAATAGACCCATCATAAACCTCCCTGACCCTTCCACCCACTCGCATTTGATGAAAGGTGGGCAGCTAATTTGAAAATTACTTTTCCATATATCTGAAATGCTTCACTGTTAATCTCTTTAAAAAGGATGTAAACAATTAAATAACTTCCTGCTTCCTGTTCACTGAACTTTAATTGTGTAGAATTCAAGTGTGAATGTGAGTGTGTGCATGATAAGTATCCCTTAAAAGAAGATCTGTACTCTTTACTCCCCTATCCTTCTGTCCCGGCATCTACGTGTAAACAAACCGAGAGGTTATCAGTTCTCCCCTCCCACCTCTCTTCCACAGATAGTATGAGTTCTGTTCCTCCCTAGAGAGCTTGCCAAAAACAAACAGTCGGCGATCACAGAGATATCAATCTGTCAGCACAAGCCCTGCCGCCAGGAAGTTCAACTAGTCAATGGAGTTTTTTTCTCTCTCTCTCTCTCTCTCTCTCTCTCTCTCTCTCTCCTGTGTGCTCTTACTAGCCTCTCTTTACTCTTAAAGTGGCAAACAAATGAAGAGGTTCCTCCCACACCTCATGAGGCAAAGGAATGAAAGGACTCAAGATCCATGTTGGTGTTGCCGTCATTTTACACCAGACAGGACTAGTGAAATAGAAGGTCAGTGTCTAAATCAGTTTCATGTGGGAGGTTGTGTCAGTCAGATCAGCCCATTCTGTTACAGTGAGTCAGACACCAGGTTTCTGTAGGTTCTGCTTTGAGATGCAGTGGCTATTATTCCTTCCTAAGGCTGCAGGTAGAAAGGCAGCAGACATGACTGACTAGGTGTAATTATATACTTGTGTATGTGTGAGTGTTGAGCTCAAGGGGTCGGCTACATCCAGTGGCCCCCAGGGTATGCGCATGACTCTGGGGAGAGGAGTCACACTGACTGGCCTGTTCACCTACCTATAATCCCCCCCTCACCTCTTTATCAATCTTTCCCTCTGTCTCGTCTTTTTCAGCTTCGAGACTTTTATTGCTGGTTTCGTATGTTGGGCAAAACAAACCTTCATGTTTAAAGGACATTCTCAAACACCAATGGCTGCAACATTACACTCCCATTCTTAGTAATTAGTCTGAACAAAAACATTGTAGTGGAAGAAAGCAGAGAAAAGTTCAAAGAACTCCGATCTTAACAGAGATGAAAGGTAAGAAGCTGGTATGTTTGCACCATGCTTACAGGGTCCATCTCTATAGTGGAAAATGCATGTTTTTCTTGACTTAAACTGAGATAACAAGGAACAAATATCTGTGTTTAGGTCTATGGCAAATAGTGAGGCATCAAATATATGCATTTTTGTGAACTTACTGAGTTTTTGCATCATAATCTCTCCAGAGGCAGGGTAGTTGAGACGGCGGGCAAACTCAGGGCAGTACCACACCAATAGTTCCTGATCAGCAGGAATGGCCTTCACGGTGTAGAAATAGATGTTCATGCCGTTTTGGCAGGCAGCAAGGTTCTGTTCATGCTGGGAATGAGCTGGATTCACATAACGCATCCAGTTACTCTTCTCCTCGTCCAGTCCGTCCACAAAATGATGGAACTCTCCATCTGAGTATATCTACAAAAAAAATAAAATATATATATATATATATTAAGACCAATTACTACGAATTACCAACTATTGTGTTCTATAGTCCTCTAGTGAGGTTCTCATGTTTTTGAGACAGACGAATGGGGTTTGCTCTTTTAAAGTCTCACAGTGAGTCAGCAAATGCCCCCACACTAATATTCACAGACTCAGAGTATCTCCATCCAGCTCTCTAATGCAATCTTGGGTCTCATCTAAAGTGTGGTCGGGGGACGCCTGTCTTAGTATGTTGTCTATACTAAGCTTTCAAGTTCCAGGAACACTTTCAAGACGTCACAAACAAGGTTCCCCTCTGAAATGTCGACACTACACTTCCTGTAGCACTTTTTCTCTAACCGGTGACTATGTAATCACCTGCCCTGCACCATATGGTTAAGGACTGACAGTAACACAGGAAAGAATGATATCAGTTCTGTTTCTTGTAGGTAAAGACCAGAGTTGTTCCACTTGGGGATCTTTGATTTGGCAACAATATGGAAGTGACAGAAAACAAGTCAACACAAAACCAGAGCGGGTTGACTTTGCACTTTCTCCGTGACGCCAGCTGCGAGTCACAGAGGAGTGAGAGTGAATTGTTTTGTTTTAATTGTAGTAGCAGTTAATGCGATCTCTTTTTTCACTGGTCAAACTCATTGGATAACTGCAGTGACACAGATGATCTGTAAAGCTGAAATATTCTTAAGATATATTCACAGCAGCAGAACTGCATTCGAGTCATTCAGCACTTCCTGTCCCACACGCTCAGAGCGCTGCACAGTCAAATAAAGATGATGGAACGTATCAGTGCTCTCTCAGTCATTCAGCACCAGGGCAGCAATGCAGTTCCCAAAACAGCAGATCTTTACTCAGCAGTTTCTGGTCGCTCTGAGAATATAAACTCACTGCTTCTACATAACCATCTAGCCCATGATGTCACACAGGAAGTCAGTCAGTGGAACAGGAAGTGACCTGGTATTTATTTTTTTCTTGTCCGCTCCTACTTTATTAAAAGATTTTGAAACCAAACAACTCACCCGCCAGAAGTACTTCCTGTTCGCATCTTTGGGGACATTTTCTGCAGTGTAACTTTCTCCCACAAGGGGGCCAAACCGTGTGCCTTTGGGAATGTATTCTCTGCTGACTACACCAATAACCTGGTTAAAAAAATAAAATAAAAAAAGAGGTAGGTAAACAGGTGGTTAAAAAAAGAGGTAGGTTACAGTACAGTTCACAATTTGATCATTTTCTGAAAAATAGTTTGCAAGCATCATTAAATTAGCTTGACAGTATTAGCAAGACAAGGAGTGTGTGTGTGTGTGTGTGTGTGTGTGTGTGTGTGTGAGGGGTAATTAATTGACAGTCAGCCAGATGTGTGCACTTGAAAGACATGGAGCCATGCCTCTCTTCACCCGTCACATCTCCTGATAGCTACAGGAAGCTAAAGGTCATCGAGGTTGTGTCCTAAGGCCGAGAGAGACTTTTGGTTTGTCCCGCTTCACCTCTTATTAACCACACAGACACTTCTTCTGAGGAGATCGCCGAAGCTTGACCTCTCTTCACAACACCGAACCATACAGGTGATTTGTTTGATAGAAATATCACTATATTTTAGACCAGACAGGATTTTCTAGATTAAATTGATTCTGCAAAATCGATTCAAATAAGTAAATGTATTAAACATAGATGGGAGTTTTCAAATCAAAGACAAAATATTGAATATTTTAAATAGATATGTTTGGATCTTCTATCAGAAGATCTGAAGAACTTAAATGAAATAATCTCTCCATCAATACTCTCTCATCATCATAATCTCCGTCTGCGAAACACATGACTTCACTCAGGTGAAGAACCTCAGGTGTTTCTTGAACAACTCTTTATCACCTCATAAGTACGTGCTCATAAAAGAGGCACGCTTTTTTCCTCACAGGAAGAGATAAGACGGACAGAGCGACTGATGAAAAAATCTATAACCCTGTTCGCATTGATCTATAAACACTTTCAAAACAAGAGAGCCCTAATCCCTTTCAAAGCTCCTGCCGTCATTAGCGCTAGAAAGGTGGAAAGTAGTGTGTTTGTGGATTGTCACGGACACAGACATGGCAGTCTGCCGCAGATTAAACAAGTGTGATAGATGGCACTCGGGCGCTTGAGGAGCTTGTCATGTGCTGCTCTGATGTATGGATGTTTGTGTTAGCTGAGTAAAACAATGTGAGCTAGAAATTATAAAGCGCACGGACGCAGACGGGTCAACAAAACAAGTTTAAAAACTGGCCTGACAGTACTGATAAAGAAGATTAATACCAGTTATATGATCAGTAGGTGCAGCTTTATGGACACGCTGTTTAAACAAGAATCACAACCATCCAAAGTTCTGCTTAAACCCGCTTCTCGGTAATGTGACACTCTAAGGCGGGTTTGTAGATTTACCGTCAGTACATTCATACGAGCAGACAACAATTATTAGCAGATGGCATGCATGCAGGACTGCAGTTTGTAACCTGATGAATCTTGTGGCACATTTCAAAAAGGAAGCCTCGAGGCCATGAGTTCATCATGCGTAATGCCGGGCGTCATGTCATACCTCTTTAGAGTCTGCTGGGTGTTTGAAGGCCAGGTTTCTGGGTAAGGACGCCTCGGCCCGAGTGAGTTCTGGCTTCTCCTGAGGACCCTCCCACGTATGGTCCTTTACAATGTACGTGCACTTCTCTTTGAACTCGTCCTCCGTCCATTTTGTCATATCTACATCCTCTACATCCATCTTGGGCTCCTCATTGTCCACGGTGTAGGGTGCTCCCTCAGTAGTCAACATGGCCGAGCTGTGATGAGAAGCAGCCTGAGAAAAGAAAAAAAGAATTGGAATTAAATGTGTCGTCTCATCAGATGATGACGGCTTGTGAGAACAAGAGAACTTAACATAATCCAAGTAAAAAGGTTACATAACTACATAAGTGATCTAGTTTCTTTCAAACTAAGCACAAATATTCTTTTATACCAAACAATATAATTAATTAGAATTGAAATATTTTTGAGTAAATTAGAGCTTAATTGTTTACACGTTAAAAACTAGAAAGAAGTCAATTAAAGACAACAGCCGTCCCGAGCCGTTCATAAGGTCAGAACTGATCACAATCTCTCTTCTCATGTCCTACTCTTCATTTCTGTCTATCAACACGCGCCTTACCCTCTCCCTGTTTTCTTCTCTGAGTGAAAAAATAGTCACAAATGGAGGAAAACAGAGGAAGGAAGTCCGTCTACATCTGAATGTAGCTAAAATTGGAATCAGTGGCAGAGCACATCAATCCATCCCAGAGAATGTGTGTGTGAGAAACAGAAACAAAAGAGGAAAAACTTTGACGCAAAGCGAACCAACACAACTTCAACCAAACTTCAAAAGGTAAAATATGTAGTTACCTCTTCAGGACTTTTTTGAGATTGTTTTATTAAAACCACTTAAAAGTGATGATTAAAAGTGTTTTAATTTAATTCAATTTAAAACTACATTTCCAATTAAACTAAAAACTTAATTTAAAACTGTTTGTATTTATAATTGCAAAGTGTTTTAATTCATTTTATTAAAGTTTACAGAATTAATAATTTCAGAATTTATGTTCCAAAACAAACAGTAATGTGAAATTAACAAAGCTGTAATTTGATTGTAAAAAAAAAAAGTAGATTTTTGATCAATATAAATTGTAGCCGAGCATTGTCTATTAAATTAACATTTTACAATTTTCTTGAAGATCAGAAAACAGTTTTGTTTTTTTGTTAGAAAGAATCGTGTGTGTAGGACAGCTGTAGAACCAAAACTCATATTGAAACTAAAAAGCACCTCATTAACAAACATGGAAATCAGATGTATGTATACTAAATATACATGCATAATATAACACTATATTTTATGTTGAGTAGGGAAAAAATACTTAAAAAATATGTATAGTTTACATTTATTCGAGCTAAAAACGTACACTTATTAAATATACAAAAAAAAATTCTATGAATTACATAACAGAAAAAAAAATTTCTACGATTTTTTTAATTAACTGAAATAAATGGAAATGTCTGAATTATCACAGTCAAGAATTTTAAATGAAAACACCTAGAAACTAGGAATAACCAATAAAACTATTTTTCTACCTCACAAAAAAACAAAAACAAAAAAACAGTAGCACCACATATAATTAATAACTGCTAAATAACTAAATAAGCTCTAAATATTTCATTTCTGAAATAATAGAAACAATTGGTTCCATTGTAAAACGCATTCTCTGCTTTACCAGAAAAAAACAAACGAACAAACAAAAAAACACAGAAATACAGTTAACAGAAATGTCACTTACCAGGACGCTCTGGTCCCAGCCACACATAGAGGCTGTGTGTGATCTTTCCCCTGAGTTTGTGAGTGTGTATGGGACAGGTGCAGCTCACAGTTCTCCTGTCTTGTCCCACTGCTAGTCCAGATGGTAAGTGACTTCTCCTGCAACTGCCTGAGATTGACTGACTGACTGAGAATGTATGTTTGACTTGTTGAAGGCACTTTGGCCCTGCCCACTATCTCCTCCCACCTTGGTGTTACTGACTCCGCCTATAGATCTTAGAATTACTCCACTGCTACACACACACACACACACATTATTGAAGATAAATAATTAGAGAAAATAACAAATAATAACAAATGTGTGCACTAACCGCCCTGCATCTCTGAGATTCTTTTACATTTACTTTCTTTTGACACCTTTTTTTTTTTTTTGTTGCATTTTTCTATTAAAATATACTTCTATAAAATGTACTTTCTAAACAATCCTTATTAAAATCAGTTATAATCGGTGTGCATTTTCTTTTTTATTAATTATATTCTATTTTAGTGCCATTTTAATTCAGTCAATTCAAACACAGACCCTCATGAAAGAGAAAAAAGTGACCAAAATAGTCTTTGAAATATTGCGATGCACCACACGACACTGTTTTGGCCCAAGCCCCAGAAGTCTTGTTTGAAGAGGAAAGTGAACATGTTTATGCGTCTTCCTCGCTCTCATCCTGTGAAGGAAGGACGTCCTGTGACGGTGACTCAATCACTAAGGCCGTTTACTGGGAGCCGACTGGCGTCCCTGTTCCTTTTTTACCTCCCATTTTACACTCTTTCCCACAATACTTACCCCCTCCGGTACATTATTAATTCTTAAGAACGCTACTACAAACTCATAGGAACCTGTTTTCTGGGATCTTATGTTGATCAGTCTTAAAATCAGAGACGTTCTCTTGTAAACTTTTCTCTTTCTCTAGGTGGATATGAAGTTGTAATGAAACATTCTTGAAGGATTCTTGCCTGTCCCTCAGCAGACATGCTCAAAAACCCTCATTACACACAAAAACACTCTCACCCACCCGAAATTCAGCTGGTGACAAAGTGCTGACCACATCAGTCGCAGCCTACTATTTCCTGGCAGCAGACTACCCAGAAGATTGTTGTAGCCCCAAGGGCTGCCCAGAACCCGCTCAGCCCACAACCCGCCCCAATCTGGTCCACAGCTGTTTACACTGAAACCCACTCAATAAGAAGTCCAGGAAGGACCAGCACCAAAACACTGAAATCCACCTTCAAACGAAAGAGCTGAAACGGGGACCTGCCAGAAAGCTGGATCCGAGAGAAGAGAGTTGGTCTCGGCCAAGGCCATCCCCAATTAGATCCACTTTAAGAGACTCCAAACTCATAAAAGGGCTGAACCCTCCAGGGCTTGATCAGACACCTTCTCTTTCTCTGGACAAGCTGAGGCCAGGGGGCAGGGAGGACTCTCTCATCTCTGAAGTCGAATTCAAATGGACCTTTATACTGTCTGTATAAAGGGTTTAACGTGGCCTGAAAGAAAACCAGCGAAAACAATAGCGGGCAGAGGAACATCAACAGAGCTGTTAGTTTTACAGACAGCTCATAACATCCCCGCACCGCAGAGGAAGAAAAACGGAAGATACGAAGTGCAGAAAGTTCTTGCAGCTCAAATAGAAATGTTCCAATTGGAGATTAGGAATGACAAATTTGTGCAGTGTAAGTGCTCACATCCTTGAAGCCGCAAACATAGGAGTTGCTGACGACCACATCCAATCTTCTGCTAGTCCTCAGCAGCCAGAGACTGATATGTGAAACCAATGTGCTTTTTTAATCTAATTTACTTCTCTCAGTCCTTCTAAAACAGTGTAAACAGGGCTATATTCCTTTAAATCATTTAATCAGGGTTCTCTCTAAATCGAGTGATGACTTAGTTAAAAGAAATCTAGTGTACGTTTCCTCTGCTTGTGTGTGTGGCTGTTATTCTAAGCACATCCCACCACAAATGAAATATTAGGCAAGGCGTATTAAGCCTGTCTGAAGTCTGAAGGTTCGAGCATGTGTGTGTGTGTGTGTGTGTGTGTGCACACGTGCCACAGAGAAGCTGATCTGCACGTGTGCCGCACGTTCCGCAGATGACACCCCTCCCAGCCCTTTTCATGTGGGGGAACGGGGCAACAGAGCTCTAATCCCTCCGCTTCAACTCCACTTCCTCAAACCAGCCATCTGGAGATATGTCTGTCTCCTTACAACGTTCACCGCAGAGGGGGCGGCGTGCTGATTAATACTGTAACCAGACAGAGACTATCTAAACTCAGAGAGGACCATGCTAAATGTGGCACATGTGTTATTAAACTGTTTATATTAATGATTCAATTTTCAGGATTAGAGCGACAGTGGATTGAGGGTTTGCTTACATGCCATGCCATTTGGGTAGAACCTAAGAACCAGAAATCAGGGAAATGTTACTGCTTTTCAGAGAGATGGAAAAAATGAATAATAGTAAAATAAATGAATCAGCTCCAGTAACTGACAATGAGTAAATGGATATAGATCAGATCGTTCATTCTATAATGATTATTAGACTTTATACAGTTGCTACATGGAAATTGTAATCATTGCAGTTGATTCATTTATTTGACGGTAATGATAACGGAAAATTAAACTTCTTTCAAGAGAATCCAGGGATAAAAACATTAAACTCTGGGGAGAATTGATTCTGTTATTCTAGATATCTTTATAAAGTGAGACGTGCATTAAACCGTTTTAACAGTCAGGAATGTATGTAACATGCATTAAGAATCATTACAAAAATAAGACTACACATTCACTTATTTAATGACATTTATATATGAATAATTTCAGGAAGCCATTCAAAAGTATGTATTAGAAAACCAATGAAATTAAGTATTAGAAATGTGTCTAGGCTTTGATCAGTTTATTGACTTGACACATTGATAAAATGAATAATAGATATATATATACTTTAAGTACATTTATAATGAATGGAAATCTGTTTGTTTAACCTGTTGGTTTCCAGAAACGTCGGTGAATGATAGCGATGCTTTAATCCTACAGATATACACAGAGTTCAGAGATCTCTGTTCACACACACACACACACACACACACACACACACAAACCTCCACCCAAATCAGCCTCATTAGGATTATCTGAAGACATTACGAAAGCAAACATTTCAGCAGGAGAACAAAATCCAAGCTAAAGCAAATGTTGAAGGCATTTATCTTCCCATTCAGCTCCAGAGAAAACAATCAACAAAATATCATCAATACCTGGTATAATGTATTAAACATAATATATAGTTATTCTAGCATTTTTATTGTTGTGATGATGGCATGTAAATCTTTCCCGACAGTAGTTGACTGAAATGAGTTTGTTGTAGACACACAAACATTGGTACAGGCATTAACTGCAGCGTTCTGCTGAGCTGATAATACACTTCATGTTGAATGAGTTTGCCCCACCGACACACATGCCCTCCTCTCTGCGTCTAAGATCTTTACACGAAACAGACATACTGTTCCTGGCCACCCCCTTACACACACACACACACACACACATACACAATCACACACTTCCCCATCAAAGCAACAGAGAAACGTATGTAGGATGAACAAAGTCAGACACACTGTAAGCACACATGCTCTTCTCTTTACTCACCAGTGACTTCATCAACATTCAGGAGGAAATGCTTTTTAACCATTTAACCTTTTAATAAGATCTGATTAGCAAAAGATGATCAGAAAAAGACCTGCCATTATCTTCAGTGTTTATCTGAAAACACACACACACTCATACAGTGAGTAGGGAAGCCCTTTGGCCCATCAGCACCCCGTGTGAAGTGCTGTGAATGCGAATGTTGGGAAATATTTAGTTTGGATCTCTGCCACACAAGTCTTTGGAGAAGCTGTCTGCACACCTCCACCTGAGACATGGAGTCAGAGCGCGCTTGTGTTGCAATGTGCACATGTAAAATGAATTCTCAAAACTCCAGATCCTTTTATTTAATGTTTTATTTTTTGATTGAACATGCTGTATGCAAGCTATTAAAAATAGAAATTAAAAGCAACAGAATTAATTAAAATAAATATAATAACTGAGATATATTATAAATTTTGGAAGTATTATGAGATGACACATTTGAAGGATTCAGGGTCACTGCCTGGTTATTGTAGTTCAAATAATACATCCATGTGTGAGAAAAAAAACATCACTTGTTATATGCTAAATGCATACATTTAGTTTTAATTTAATTTAATATGGATCAGGTGCCTTGAGACAAATCTCCATGATAACCAAATATGATGGCTTTCATTGTCACATATCAATAAAGGTTTTAAAGCACTGCAGACAGACAGATTTATTTTAGCAGTTTTATTTTTAGATTTATTTTTAGAGAGTTTTATTTTAGCAACCATGTGTCACAAATACGTTCTACACTATGTGGTTAAAGCAGAATTCTGCAAAATCTTAATGTCCTTTATATTATATCACAAAGCAATCAAGCAGATGTCCCTGACTATCTTCTGAAGTGTCTTGCGTGTGTTGCTTTCAAAATGGTGACTGTTTGCATGTCACATGTTTAGTATTACTGTTACTCTCCTGGTGTAGATAGTAGTGTAGATCACATTAATCAGCTTAAAATGACATATGATGAGTGTTTGGGATCAGAGTTGTGTGTTAGTGTGATAGATGGAACAAGTGATGGATATGACAGTGTGTGTGTGTGTGTAACCAGGAGCCACGTTTCATCAGAGTGGCCAGAACAATGAGTCCATTTAAACCACCGTTGGCTCCTATTGAGAGATCACACACACACACACACACACACACACACACATACAAACACACTATCTACTACGTCAAATCACCAACTCGCTGATTAAGGATTTATTCAATAACATAGAACAAATTAATTAGCCAATATAACTGAATTTGTTAAAACATATGCTAATTATACAGTGATAAATGAATGTGTTAATTTTTTATGTAGAAAACAGCATTACGTTATAAAAATAATTATGATTATAATATTGTAATAAAAAAACTATGGCTAACAAATTAAATCATAATAAAATAGAATTAAAACATAAGAAATGTAAACGAGCAGATTCCACGTTGGAGTAATGTGTTTCTGTTTTTTTTTTTTTTTTTTTTTTTATGATAATATCTCTCTCACACACACACACACTCATGGATCATCTGACATTGCAAAACACAAGGTTTACTGTTTTGATGGCAATGAATGGACTCTGGCTGTATTCAAATCATGAGCACAAGCACTGTTTAATGTGATCAGTCACTGCAGAGGTGTGTTTTGAACCAGTCTTCAGCATTGTTCTGCTTGACAAATGTTTCATTTGGTTAATTCTTCTGGTAAATTTCCATCCATTCAGTAAAACCTTCCTCCTGCCGATCTTTTATAAAAGCCTGAATCATTATGGATTGTTCTTTCAAAAACAATTTTGACCATTTCTGTCATTGAGGAAAGTAGACCTTTTGGAGGCATGAACTCTGACGTCTGACATATATATATATATATATAAAGAAATTCCATGCAGAGTTGAATAAATGTTATGCCCTTTTAAGAACCCATAGGAGAAATGTATTGCTCAGTGGTTGCTCTTTCTAAACTCAGGAGCCTTAGTTGTGATTCTCATGTACTTCTCATTTTAGTATCAACTGTGTCTAGGATGTTTCTCCTCAAATTCTTTAGGAGAAATAAAAGTAGACACAACTGAGACATGAAAAATATCTGAGCGAAAGAAATCCAAAATGAGAATGCACTGAGAGAAACACGGGAGATCTCTTCATTGTCTTGCTGTACTCTCTCTCAAGAACCCATTATAAAAATGTTTTACAGGTTGCTCTTTCTCTTGATCACATTGGTGTTTTTCACTTTTCATGGTCAGGACAGTAGGAGGAGGGACGGAAAACGATTGGACAGGTGAGGAAGGAACAGGAAAGTACCATTAGCTGGACTCAAACTCATGTTATCTGCAGTACAGATGTGCCTTCACACAGATGTGCTGCCCACAGGACTCTGACTCTGACAGGTGACTCTACACTCAGGACACTAAGAGCTGATTCTCTTATATGTCTCAGTCAGATAATCAGCTTTGTCTTAAGATGTCTTCCATTTTATTTTAGGAGAAACGGTAAACTTTTACCAATATTGTAAATACTATGTAATTAAAATAGTATTTGAACATTTCAGAATATCAAGGGTTACTGTCAGACTCTGTTCCTTGTTTTTTGTGTGTTTTACGCCCCATGTGTTTCCATGCCCTTATTTGGTCCTTCCCGTTCCTGTCCTAATCGTTTCTAATTTGTTCCAGGTGTGTCTAGTTATTATCCTTGTACCCTGTGCATTTAATTTCGAGTCTGTGCAATCTGTCTTTATCAGGAATTGAATGTCTAATTCTCCTGCTATGTGTGTGTGTGTGTGTGTGTGTTTCTGTCTGCTCCATGCACTTCCATATTTGGTTTGTTAATTGTTCATATCTCTTTCCGTGCTCCTTCGTCTCCATGTCTCCTCCACAATAGCAGCGATTGTATATCCAGCACATTTCTAAAAGGGCAAGATGTTTAGTATAAGATCAATACTTTCTTTTTAACAAATGTAACACTAGTGTACCTGCCCGGTTCAACTGCGGGGTTAGAGAGCGCTCAAACAAAATCAATAGCACCCTCAGTTAAAGCTGTAATTATAGCATTTCTTTGAAAAAAAACTATGCAGTGCATTATGGTTTGTATTCTGTAAATCGTTTTTTAATTCATTGTGTTTTGTGCATTGTCGATCAGTGTAGCCAATCACGGACACATCTTTGTCTCTTTAATGTTTCTGCTAGACAGACATGAGGTTACCTAAACATCAAATCTGAGCACAGTGTGTCTCTTCTGAAACTTTAAAGGAGACACGTTTGAGAAGAAGGACACTCAAGCAAAAATCTCCATTTGATCTTAATGTAAGCTCATTTCTGTCTAGGAGAAATTTTTGAGATGTTAGAGATCTCACTTTTGATTTTTCTTTACGACGGGAAAGTGTTTATAACAGTTGCAAGCTTTGAATTTAGGGGTTGTAAAACAGAATTAGGAGGAACTAATTAATATGATATCAGTGACCTTTCGTTCCTCAACCGGACTCAATATCCTCTCTCTCTATGGGCACAATGGAGCTCTTGTGACATTGTCCTTTGATTGGAGCCGGTGTAGTAAATATTTAGAGGGCATGCAAAGGAACTCTCATGTCACCATAAAGACAGATAGCTGCTATCCATCAGCTGCTGAGGGTGGTCAGCGAGGGTCTCTCTAAGTGCTGCGTGGAGCAGTGGGGTGTTGATTTACCCCACCATCCACCTCTGGATGCCCTCTTTATGACCCGACAGGTCACCCCAAATCATGAGCATCTAGCGGGCAATGGCAGAAAAAGATTTCATTGATACACACACACACAGTGCAATGGTGACTCCCATTTATAGCCCACTTCTTTCGTTGTCCTTGATCTGAACCCACATTTTTCAGAAATATATTTCCTTGTCACAGACACAATAAAATGGGAATTGTGAAACACTGCAGTGAAGCAACCCTCATTCAGATAAACAATTAGAAATGCTGAAATATCCTAAATGTCGCACCGAATACGCCGATGAACTCATCAAAGACTAAAATCTGAGCAGTTGCAATACAGTTTGGACAGCAAACCAAATAAATCAAATTACAATCAGATACACAAATACTCAGACTTGGACTGACAGTCTGAACAAGGTTTTTTTTGATTGCCAAAGTTTTCTAGAGTCTAGTAAGAGTCTACATAACCAAGTAGCTAAAAATATCTGTTTGTGTGTGTGCATAAGTCTTCATTTGTGTGCATGCGTGACTATAAACGTGCATGTGTCAGAGAGAGCGACTACGATCCCCACAATTTGTTGAAAATTGACAACAGACCTGTAATTACAGCGGCACTCCACAACCCAAGCGTAAGCCCTGCAGGAGGACATAGATCATCACTGTCCCTTTAAAACTCAATTAACCTGACAAAATCAATAACAGTACAAGAGGAAAATGTCAAACACACAGCAAACACACACCCAGGACTCTAAAACCTGAGGACAACAGTGCATGAACTCGCATTCACAGTAGTTAAAGAAGAAAATGAGCGTAAGTGTGTTTGAGTGTTGATTGCTTTGTTGGAGGACAGCCTTTGACAAACACATGGAGACTGTTTGACTGGACGCGACAGCTCCCCTGTGTTTAACACATCCTTCTACCTGACTCTGAATGAGTCACACCTCACCTGAACAGCTCAGTGACGCCACTCATCTGAGACAAAATGACGACTTACACACACACACACACACACACCCGCCGATGGTTGGTGGCGATTTAGCCGCAACCTAATTACACAGGAAGTCAAAGGGAGCAAAACCTATAATCATTAATGTAACTCCTTACAACAAAGAACAGAGGGAAGTCTGACCTCTGAGACAAAAACACACAGATTCTGATCCTGCAACCAGTTCAGAAAACAAAAACACACCCATTTTATCTCCCGTGAGTCAGCGGCTCAGACCTACAGCGACGTGATTCACAAAAGCCTGATCAAATGAGGAAAGAAATGCAAGCTTGTGGTCACATACACACAAACACACACTTATAAAGATCTCTTTACTGAAACAAAAGTATCAGGAATAAACCACCTAATACGCTGTAACAAAGTGACCTTTGACCTGACAGCTGAACTGGATGTATGTATCATTGCTTATCCTTACTTACCGTCGTAACACAGGGGAGATTTACTTTATTTTACCTCATTACAGCATACTGAGAATTGTTCCAAGAAAAAATATAATGTTATGTATAATTCTAATATATGCATAAGTTAAATTTTAGGGTCACCTATACAGTTTTTGTACAATTAATCTATAAATATGTGTGTACACTACCATTTAAAGGTTTGGGGTCTGTACATTTTTTAAAATGGTTTTGAAAGTTTATTTACATTTTTTATGTTGAGTAAGGTTGCATTTATTTGATCAATATACAGAAATAATAGTGAAATATACACTGTCAAATATCAAAATGTATTAGATTTTCTATTTGAATATATTTCAGAATGTAATTTATTTGTTTGATGCAAAGCTGTATTTTCAGCATCACTCCTCCAGCCTTCAGTGTCACATGATCTTCAGAAATCATTCTTATATTCTGATATGCTGCTCAAGAAACATTTATATTCATTGTATTATTTATTATACATTTTGAAAAGGCACTGTAAAACTAAAATTCTGAAGAAGATGAAATAATATATATATACGTGTGTGTGTGTGTGTGTGTGTGTGTGTGTGTATACAGTATATATATAAAATGTCCAGGCTTGCGGGGGTGGGGTGGTTGGGGGGTTATTTCAAATAATTTTTTTCTTTTTTAAGCCTAAAACACAACACAATAAAATGTGTAATTCAAAATTTGATGACGGGTAAATTACCTGCAAAAATTTAAAATTAACTACAGAAAGCTCCTTCATATTAACACGGTACAATGCAGCATATTTTTATGGCTTTTCTTAGTGTGCTGTTGCGTCGTTTCATATTTTTGTGAACACTTTTGTGGATTTTCAGAATTCCAATGAGGAGTTTTTTTAAATTATATGCATCCTCGCTGTATAAAAGTACTGATTTTTAAAAAAAATACACATACTGACCCCATACTTTTGAATGGAAGTGTTTATGTAATGCTACTAAAGTTTTAGCAATGCAAAGCATTTAACCAAGTCAGTGAAGCTAACTGAACTTGAGAAATCAGAGAGAAAAGTGTCAGAAGCAGCACAGAACCCCACACACAGACGACAACTGCCCCACACACTGAACAAAGTCATTACGCGCTAGAATAACATCAGACCGACACACTCCGGCAGGCAGTCAGAGCGAGGGTGTGTGTGTGTGTGTGTCTGATGGGTGGCAGAATGCCTCTGACAGCTGAATTTACAAATTGATTCAAATTGACAAACACAAAGAGGAACACACAAGAGTTCGAGCAAATGGTTACAGAGAACACACACCGAGATGATTCAAAGCCTAAAGATCAGAAATACAGATATTTCATGAGTTTTTATATGCTCAGATGTGATATGGGTGTGCTGCGTGTAACAGTGAGGCTTGAGAACGTGACTCACAGAGCACAAGACAAGATCCTTCAATGGACGACCTGATTAAAGAAAGACACATAACAACTCTCAAAAATAAAGGTTCTTTATTGGCATCTTTAACACACATAAAACCTTTCAATTAAATGGATATTTATAGTGAAAAAAGGGGGTTTTACAGATAATGAACATGTATTTTTCACTTAGAAAAATGGTTCTTTTAAGAACTTTTCAATTTGGAAATCACACTTATCTGCCATCATTTCCAAGAGTCAAACTCTCGGAGAATAGCATGTAGGTGTGTCTCAACATGAATACACACACAGATACGGTGGATTGACGGCTCTGCATGTTTTGGCGTAATAAAACGTCATTCATCCTCTGGTTTTCCCTGCCGAGAGCTACTTGTGATAATGTTATCACTAAACGCTGTAGTATTCACTGGACGACTGCCAAACAATGGTGTGTGTGTGTGTGTGTGGGTGTTGAAAGTGAGTGTGATTCTGCTTTACTATCCATAAACCAGTGGCACATTAACACAGCATACGCGTTCTAATGTGAATGTTTATATTTTTAGCATGTGTTGCCATGCTTGTAGAAAGTGTGACCCCGCATGTATGTGTGTGTGTGTGTGTGTGGTGGATCCATCCTTTTGTGTGAATTGGTGTGAAACCTGAGCCACTCCAGCCATCCCAAACTGGCAAACGTAAGCAGCGTCACCTGTCGCCCCGCGGCCCTCAGACAGCCAGCTCCACAGCAGCTGAGGGTCACCGGTTCAGCGGGCGTCTGCCACACACTTGCCACATTCCCTTTTAACGACCGCCATTGTTTTTCTTTCTCTCTTTTCTGTCCTTGTGTGCTGTAACTCAACTCCCTCACAGCTCTCATCTTTTCATTTCAATCCTCTCTCTCTCTCTCTCTCTCTGCTGCTATCCCTCACACACACTTATAACTGGCAGTGAAAGCTACACACACACACACACACACACACACGTGCGCACGCACAGAGTTCCTTTCTCCGCTCTCTTTCTTTAACCATTATACCCCACAGTTGGTATCAACTTTCAATTTAGCATGTCCTCTAGTTATCACTACAGAGCTCAGATTATAAAAACACACATGGAAATACACAAATATACTGTACACTAATGCAGATCATATACTTTATTGTGGATCATAACAACAAGTTTTGCAGTTAACTGATCTTATGACAGCGATTATAAGTCCGTCCTCGATCGATGTTCAGTAAACAAACTGCCGTTTTGAGTTGGTTTGCTCACTGATGTGAGCAACGATGACGATCTGGTGATTTTACCTTCAAATGCTGTTTATAATCTCATGAAAAAAAGAAGAAAAAAATGGTGGTATTGTTTGGAATGGCCAGAACAAACCGGAATATATTTGAGTAGAGTTTTGAAATTAATTGTCCTTACAACAGTGAATTTACAATAAGAAATCAACCCAATTTTCAGTAAGATGAATGGTCGACTAATCATAAATATTGAATATTGTGTAACAGACACATTCTGCATATGAAAATGGGGTAATTAATGTGTGCTTTTTTTTTTAGTTAACTGATTGCATGTATATAGTCTCATTTAAAGGTGTGTAAAAGTGTAAAATAAATTGTAAAATGAAAATTTTCCCCTTTCTAAAAACATCTTTTGGACAATCATTGAAAATGTTTAAGTTTAGTTGTTCAAGTGGTCTAACACATAGTTCTACGCAATGCTTCAATACTTTTTCAAAAAAGTATATCTAGAATTTGCAATATGTTATTAATCATACCCATACCTTTTTATGACAATGTTGGGAATTTGCTAAATAAATTTAATATACTGTACATTTCACAATGTTTAGTAAGTTTGACCAAAAAAATGGTGGATAACACCAAGGCTTACCAACACGGCGATTTGATCGACTGTTTGGTATATCAGTTATTTATCTGTCGTAAGGTATATTACAGACTTTTTGAAAACCAAACATAAGTTCGTCTCTGGAGGTTTTAGTAGCAAACTTAATTTTTAACAGAAGTTTGCCACTGAAGCTTTTTGCTGGACAATTTAGGCATAGGCGTAATGGTTTTTATACTGTACAAACTGTATATTCTATTGCCCTACACCAACCCTACACCTAACCCTAACCCTCACAGGAAACTTTGTGCATTTTTACTTTCTCCAAAAAAAAAAAAAAAGATTTATAAGCGTTTTGAAAAATGGGGACATGGGTTATGTCCTCATGAGTCACCCTCTCCTTGTAATACCTGTGTCATACCCATGTCATTATACACACGCACACATGCACGCACACACACGCACACGCACGCACACACACACACACACACACACAAAATACCATAAACTTGCACTGTTCTGTTGAGCCACTTGTGGTTAACTTGTGGAATAATGTTCCAAGTTAATTTGAATGAATTTGCAGCAAATGTTTGATCCAAGGTTTTTCTGTGAGGTGTTTTTGGAGAAGCACCAATGATAACACCCTCTCAAGTTAAGGCAAAATATTTAGGCAAAATGTTTGAGATTTGAATAAAACATAACTAAGAATTTGTTTCCTTGGTTATGAAACTATTGGTAATGTCTAAGGAATTAAAATGTCATTGGGAATTATCTATTAATCAAAAAAGTATGAAAAGATCTATTGTACTACCATGGCGTTTTGGATATGAACCAGGGTAATTCAGTGCTTAAATACGATGGTATATGACTATGGCATTCATTCAGTACCACATGTATTAATATCTGACAGTGTTTTTTTTAAAGGAAAATACTACGATTTGGAATATTGTGAAAAATGTTGAACATCATCTCAAAATAAAAGAAAAAACTTTAGCATAGCGTGAACACTCTAGTGTGTTGGCCTACCACACAGACAGAAGCTCACAGGGACAATAGAGCTGCAATACCTGACCCCTGACAGCTGCTCTATTCCTACCTCATGGGTCAGAGGTCAGCAGCACTTCACACCAAATTTAGAGCCAATAAAACTGAAACTAAATCCACGACTCAAGGTGAAACAGAAAAAGGCCAAAGAAGATGACAGAGATACATGTTGACAGTTCAAAACTCATTGGCTTAAACTTCTGTTGTGTTTTTAGTCGTGAATCACCGACACCTGTGCCAGCAACAACTGCTCGAGGAATCAGTAGCAGCTAGTTCTGTTGGTATGTGCATATGCACATATATATGTACCTGTGTATAACATTGTGTGTGTGTGTATGTGTGTGTGTGTGTGTGTGTGCAGCGGGTGTCTGTGACTCACCATATTGTTCTTCTGGTTGGTAATCAAGTCTTAGTAAAAGCTGCAAACTCTAAAACAAGCCAAACAACTGTATCAGCAGCAGCATGTGTGTGTGTGTGTGTGTGTGTGTGTGTGTGTGTTTGCGTTTCATACAGGGATTCATCATTCTGCAGTGATGTGTGTGTTCATTGGCCCTGTCCCTGTTCTCCTTACAGAAACTCTGAAGCCATCATGACGGATGCAGGACTTGATGAATGTTTCATCAGTATCCCCACTGTCAAGAGGAGGTCAGACACACACATTTGAACACACACACACACACACACACACACTGGCAGTAAAGAATTTGAAAAGGGGAGGGTTTGACAAAACGAATATAATCTCTAATAAAATCTTCTCACAGCAGCAATGTGTTATAATGTGTCATATTCTCCAGAAAATCGTCCAGGGATCACACACATACTGTACACATACAAACAACTCTGATGCCAGTCCTTATTTGCATTCTGACAACTGTTGGTTACCCCTAATTGATAAAGTCATCTCACTGTGAGGGGGGCTGAAGTCTGATTAGCCTGCAACAGATGGGGGCCGCAGTTATCACGGCCATATTGACTAATGTGTGCGTGTGTGTGTGTGTGTGTGTGTGTGTGTGTGGGAGGAACCCTAGTGATGCTGTATCGCTCCCCTAAGGAGTTCATCAAGCAAATATTGAACTCTGGGGAAATCTCTCTTCTCTTCTCTTCTCTTCTCTTCTCTTCGATAAAATAACAATTACCATTAATAAGAATTATACCAAGCATGATCAATAGTTCATACAAAAATGAAAACTGTCACTATTTACTCATTTAATGTTGCTTGAAGTTATCTTCCTGAAAACTGTGCAATCTCTTTTCTATACAACTAAAGCAAACAATCACTGGGCAGTTCAAATTTGAAATGAATCATAAAAGCACAACGTATTGCAATATTAATGACCCGTTATTTACAATACATTTTTTGTGTGCACCAAAACTACATTTTGCTTGTTATTCACTGAAAATCCCTCCACTGCACATCTCAAATCTACAAAGCCCTACATAAAATACAAAGAATAAGTAAATAGATATCACATACAAATTAATTTTACATTAGGCTACTTACAAATTAATAGCCATGGTTTGTCCCTTCATTGCAGTTAAATCATGGCAAAGGTATACTAATTTGTTCCATCTATTTCAGTTACCGCATTATTAAAAAAATAAGCTGATGAATCGAAATTGCATTGTTCAGATAAAACACAAAACACAGATAAGTCACATTTTATTGTTACATTAGAACAGGAATATAAAATAAAGTATACAACAAACACATATTAAAGTGGAATTATTATAAATGCCTAATCTAAACAAATGTATTCAAAGTGAAAGTGAAACTAGTGGTATTTGGGAAATGTGCTAAACGAATGAACTTGCTCATGAATGTCTCTTATTCCACTAAACTAACCCTTTAATGGCAGGATAAGCCTCAAAAACGGGTTTGTGCATTTAAGACAGAAATGAGAAAATAACATTTTAGCGAAAGAAAGGAGAGGAGAGGGGAGGAGAGAGTGATGAGGCGAGTCTTGTTGACCTTCAGTTGGAGTGAACCTTTTCATTAGAGCAAGAGACAACTCAAGGATGGAGTCTGAGAGATGAATTAGGACGAGGGGCCACAAATTTGTCCAGGACAAGGCCTTCCCTGATTAAAACTCATCTGAGTAACATCACCTCTGAAACACCCTAACCTTCCCCAGCGCCGATCTGTCTCCACACAACACACATGTGAGTTAGTGTGAGTGTGCATACGTCTTATGAAGGGGAAAGAGATGCACAAGAAGCTCACTGTATTTGAACCAAACTTTTAGGGACATGGACCTCATGTGTGGATTAGTGTGAGAGAAACAGTCACCAGGTCTGTGTTGGGTTTTAGGGTTAATGTGCTTGGAAGGTTATAGAGGTCACATGACCTGACACATGAGGTCATCTGCACCCCTGGAAACCCTTTGCCTTGTTTTGCATTTCCACTGTACTGCCACACACGTTAGCAAACTTCCCTAAGAAATGTAGCTGATGATTTTTCTAAAAACAAATGGAAATGGAGATTAACCAGTTAAACTTGATAATAACTGTCTAGTTAGGATTCTGATTGGTTAACATTTAAATCTAGCCTGAAGACGCTATTAGACTTTTACAATGACAAAATACAGTGGGTTCCACTTAAAATCATACCAAATATTAATAGAAATATGAAGGACCTGTGTCGCAGAATTGAGCTTAATCACAAGAAACTAAAGAATGGATGAGTTATTACGTAAAAAGACCCATATGCTCCGGCTGGCCCCATGTGGCCCCTCATTGTCATGAGGTACGGTTGGATTGAAAAAGAGATCTCCGCTAAGCTGCTAAGGGGGAGAGAGAGAATCGTGAGCATGAGCCGTGTTAAAGCCAGTTACATCATCCATTAGAACCTATTGACCTGAACACCCACAGAGCATGAAGTGTGTATGTCAGTGTATCTGTTTTTGGTGTTCTGCATTTGTGGATAAAACACACTGTAAAAAAAAAAAAAAAAAAAAAAAAAATTTCTGTAATATATATATATATATATATATATATATATATATATATATATATATATATATATATATATATATATATTATAAATATATTTATATATATATACAGTATATATACATTTAATACAAAATAAAATTAAAAAATACAAAAATAAAAAATACAAAAAGTAACAATGAAAGTTTTACAGTTGTGTAGTTGATAGTAATTTATTTCAATGTGGAATGTGCTTAGCTGCCATTAAATAATAAGATTCAAATATTCGAAATGGTCCTAAAAATATCCTTCGGTTGTCTTTCTTTTTCAATTTGTATTCTTCTTTATAGGATTCACCTGGACAGATTTGTTTAATGATTTATGATGTATGTAAAAATGTGGTTTATCTCTGAAAGAAAGAAGGGTAATTTATTAACGTGCCTTCCTTTCATCTCTAATTTCAATGAATGACATTTTGTTTGCATAGAATAGGAAATGAACAGGGCCTGTTCTACAAACAAATCCCAAATTAATGGATCAACTGGAGGAAGGAGAGGAGAAGATAAATGGGGGCTGGTGTGACAACTCAAAATACATCAGAAAAGGCCGTTTGTCGAGCAGGGGCCTGGAGGCGCACCCGAGGGCCCGGAGCTGGAGAGGTAGAGGTTTGGGGTGGGACGTAGAGGAGGACGGGGTTGATGGTGGGGGCAGCATCATTAAAGACACAGCAAACAGTGAAGATTCTTGGAAAAGGGTGTGCCAGGAATGAGTCACCATCATTACCAACTTTCTATGAGGTTGAGAGACTTTTGTCGTCTTGTTCCCACGCTTGTTGTTTATGTCCTCCTGTGATTATATCTATCACTTGTTGCTTGTTCTGGCATTTCCTGTCCACATTGCATCAGACTGAGAGGTCAAAGGGGAAGTGGTGTGATTCCATTTTTATCTATGTCTAATTCTAAGGAATCGTTCACTTAAAAATGCAATTTATTTCATTATTTATGTCATTTCATGGCTTACTTTCTTCCCAAAAATGCAACGTTCTTTATTAATGGCAATCTTTCCCTCCTGTGAGCTGTTTTAACCGATGCCACCGGATCTAAAAAGTGCAATGCTATTTCTCAATTGAACTCAAGTGTGTCCACGATGCTGTGCTGATTTGTTAAGGTTGGATGTTGTGAAGATTTCCAGTGAACAATACTTTCAGGAACCAAGGTTAACACAAAAATGAAAATTCTTATTTACTGACCCTCGCCGTTATAGCATAAACCTTGAATGGATGTTTAATTTTTGTTTATTTTTTTTATTTTTTTTTTTTATTTATACTATTTCAATGCAAATAATAAATAAACTGATTATTTAATGAATGCATCTCATTCTCATTAATGCATTTAATTTTTGCTGATATTATTTAATTTTTGAGTTCTACTGAGTTTTTACACTGTTAAAGAGTTGGATTCCCATGCTAAACATGGACAAAGTTTCAAAAATTAAGTTGTACATTTGAAGGAGTATTTTTATTCCAAAAATACTCCTTCCGGTCTGTCACAAGTTTCGGAAAGTTTTTTTTCGAGTATGGCTCTGTGTGACGTTAGATGGAGCGGAATTTCCTTATATGGGTCCTGAGGGCACGTCTGCCGGAAGAGCGCGCGCTCCCGTATAGCAGAGCACAGACATTCACTGACCAGAGCGAGAGACCGAAATGTCACAAACGAAGTGTGTTTTTGGTTGCCAGGGCAAGACAACCCTGCACAGACTACCAAAAAAAAAAAAAAAAAACAGCATTAAGGGACCAGTGGATGGAGTTTATTTTTACAGAGCATCAACGGAGTTGTGCAAGTGTTTGTGTTTGTTCCATGCATTTCGAAGATGCTTGTTTTACAAACAAGGCCCAGTTTGACGCCGGATTTGCACATCGTTAATTTCTTAAGGATAATGCAGTCCCAACGAAAAAGAGTCACGATCGTGTGTTGGAACCGCAGGCGGTGAGTAAAACTGCTTCAAATATCTCTGTGTTGTTAACTTAGCTATCGACGCGTAAGCACATCAAGTAAACAACATGCGATGTTGTCATCAAACTGCACTTTCCACATGTACAGCTAAAAAAAAAAAAAAAAAAAAAGACGACATAAAGTGGAACTTAGTCATTTTCCAAAACCGCCAAGCAAATATATACAGTTTCAATACATACCAAATAGAGACGTCCTGCTGTAGTCGTTGTTGATGCTGCTCTTGTTAAATTTCAGCCTCTGGATCTGATTCTGGATCATAAATATACGGCTGAATCTGACTGTTAGCCATGGTTTGTTTTGGATGTTTTTTTCCTCATGGTAATGTCACAGCTTCCAAATGCTCTCAATGCAAAAGCCTACTCACGCTCCTGATTCTTTAGCTCCGCCCACACGTCACACCTCCAGGCGGTCGTGTTTTCCGGGAAAAAACGGTACAGACTATCTTTCTCTTATAAATATGATAAAACTAAAGACTTTTTGGAGTTATGAAGGATGCAGTACTACTTTATAGGTACTCAAGATTAACAGGATATTGAGTGAAAAAGAGCATTTCACCCCCCCTTTAAATACTATAGTCAGTACAATGTAAGAAATAAATCCACAAAATAACAAAAATTACTGGCTGTTCAATACTGGGAAATTATCTGTTAATTTTATGTGCATTTCTGTTATCTATAAAACACAATACAATGGAGTGTTAAATTCAAAATACAGGTAAACACCTGAAAAAAAAAGATGGAAAATTCCTTCAAATTAATATTCAGCGCAAAAAAATCTGTAACAAAACGACACAATGTAGCGTGAACATACAATATGTTTAACAATGTCTCATTGTGAGATTGTGAGTGTCAAAGTTTTACCCAGAATTTACATTTTGGAGTGAAGTATTCCTTCAATAAACTGGCAGTAAAATTCTAAATAAAAAGACTGGAAATCACACAGGAAACATCTAACACGATACTGTGAAAGAGTTTGTCCTGATAGTTCCAGCACTCTGTGTAGCCAGGATGTCTGCGCTTTGAAAGAGAAAACTCTAATTATATATTTGTAGCACTGGACGAGCAAGATTCTCAATGTGAGCAGACCACTATGCAAAACATCCCACTTATGAAATG
Organism: Carassius auratus; assembly: GCF_003368295.1. Classification (NCBI taxonomy): domain Eukaryota; kingdom Metazoa; phylum Chordata; class Actinopteri; order Cypriniformes; family Cyprinidae; genus Carassius; species Carassius auratus. Next base: position 8,381,559 of record NC_039283.1, read on the forward strand.
CCAGACAGAAAATTATAGTTTGTCTCTACTGTGAGTGAATGTGAGTAGCTGGAGTGATTGATTGCTGGATTACTCGTTGATGGATGTATTGATTGACGGATGAACAATGGATGGGTTACGTTGTCCATAGTAGATCGGAGCATCAAAGTTTCTGTCCAATTAGTGAAAGACAATTGCAGGCCTGGGGGACAAGGTGGACATAGACTGGGGCAAGCTGTTGGCCCAGCAGGGCACAGAGCAGCTCCCATAAATCCAAATGCCTGCCCTGAAGAGAGAAACAGTGAGAAAAAAAGAGAGTGAGAGAGAAACAGAAATGTTGAAATCAATGCTTAAACAAAGAGAGGGAAGATAAGAGGGGTGAGAGTGGCAAAGCGAATGTGGTGAATGCATTGAGTGGCTCCACTGTAAATACCACAGAAGTTGTAAAAGAGTAAAACACTGCAGCGAAAGCAGATGCCCAGAGCGAGACAAACAAAGACAATGAACTCCACCCATTCAACAGTGGAAGTCTGGTGCAATTACACGCCAGAAGAATGAGTTAATATTCCACTGCCACTGAGCCCAAACTGACCCTGCCTGCTTTCCTAATGACTCCATGCACAGATTACAAGAATAAACAATGTTATAGACATTTTAGGGTCAAAGTGTTCAAGGCTGTCTGTAAAAAAAACAAAAAAACACTATATATATATATATATATATATATATATATATATATATATATATATAGATATATAACTATATATCTATATATATATATATATATATATATATATATATATATATATATATATATATATAAATATATATATATATATATATATATATATATATATATATATATATAACTATATATCTATATATATACACACACACACACATATATATATATATATATATATATATATATATATATATATATATATATATATATATAAATTATAAATGGGATCTCTTTACAGCCCAAAAAACAACTTAAATGGACAAACTATAGAGGCTTTGAAAAAAACGTCCTAGATGTGTATTCATTAGAGTTTCAGAAGCGATTTACAAATGCTAGAAATTATAATTTCAGTGCTTTTGCATTCTCTTGCAAAACTTTTGATTTCCCTGGGAAAAAAAAAAAAAAAAATGTTTGTGATGGAAATAATATGATGTGGGAGATAAAATATGTTTCAGTCCAGGCGCACGCAATGCTTTTGAGAGTCTGCAAGTGTTTGGAGAGAAAATGTAAAGTGTCTGAGGGGAATTCAATACTTTTACAAGAGAACACAGAAGTATTGAAACAAATGTTTTCCTTGTGTCTCATTTTTTCCTTCTGTCTCATTTCGCTCTGCAGATTTGAGTTATGCTATCTATTTTATTTTACAACTTCATTGATTTTGTTTGTATTTCTTCACTCTTTTAATATGTTTAACACAGTTAACACTTTTATCAAATTTACCATTATAAATTCAGTTCTGTCTGATTTAGTTGATGTTCAACAAATAAAATGAGTCTACCCCACATGATTACTTGTATAAACACGAGCTGTGTCCAAAAGGTCAAAGGGGAGATGTTGCTATGATTTATAAAAAAATTTCAGTATTTATCAGAGCATAACTCATTTAAAGAAATGGTGCTTCACATAACATTATCCAGAGAAACAAGTTTTAATGGTAAATCCCCTGTGATGTTTGTACTGGCTACTGTATACAGGCCACCAGGGCACCATAGAGAATTTTCTGATTTTCTATCCGAGTTGGTACTGGCTGCAGATAAAGTTTTAATTGTTGGTGAATTTAATATCCATGTTTTTAGTGAAAAATATGTATTGGGGTCAGCATTCATAGAAATTTTTAACTATATTGGGGTTAGACAACACATCTCAGGACCTACTCACTGTCGAATTCATACTCTAGATTAAATATTGTCACAGAGAATAGATAATAATGGCGTTAAAAATATGCAGCCAAGTGATGATATCTCAGATCATAATCTATCTAGTCTTGTGCAAACTTCATATTGTTATGATCTGTTTTGGTTAAGTTTTCTGTGATTCCCTTTCTCCTGCCTTGTTTGTTTCTATGGTTTTTGGTTAATTTGCTCATTAGTCATGATTAGTTAACTCCCTCCACCTGTTTTCCCCTCGTCAGCTGCTTTATTTAATGTCTTCTTCCTGTTTGGTATTTTGTCCATTCTCATTAATGGTCATCCCTTGATCTAATATGGATTTATTTATCTGTCTCCTGAATATTATAGTTAAAATATCTTTTTGTTGATCTCCTTCATCCTTGTACATTTGTACTTCACCAAATCATAACAGAAGAATGGACCCACTGCAGTTACAGTTTTCACCCCTTTTTTGGTCCTTGGGACAACTTCACGGCATGTGTTGTGTGGGTGCTGGAGAATAATGGACTATACTTCTCCATCTGCCCCGCTGGTGAGGACATCTCCACCCCACTCCCAAATCAGAGACCAGCCAGCTGTCATCCTGCACGGAGCCAGAGCCCACCGCAGACAGAGAGCCTGAGCCTGCTGCAACATGTGAGCCAGCGCACATCACCACTACTGTGGGGAAGTCATGGCCTACTGGTTACAGAGTTTGACTCCTAACCCCAAGGGTTGTGGGTTCGAATCTCGGGCCAGCTGCATAAATGGCTGCCCACTGCTCCGGATGTATGTTCACAGTGTGTGTGTGTGTGTGTGTGTTCACTGCTGTGTGTGTGCACTTTGGATGGGTTAAATGCAGAGCACAAATTCTGAGTATGGGTCACCATACTTGGCTGAATGTCACTTCACTTAACTTCTACTGAGCCTATTGTCGCCCTGGATCCAGAGCCTCTCGGATTGTCTGACCAAGTGCATGAGCCGGCAACATCATCCATTCCCGAGGGAGTTTTGGTGGAGATCAAGGGCTTAGCTCAACTGCCCACACTCCTGCAGCTGAGGGTGAGCTGCCACCAGTTTCTGGGAAGTACTATGAGGAAGAACTCATGGACGTTTTCAAGACAACTTGATGATGTAACAGAAACTATGTACTTTTACTCCCTTTTCTAGCATTTTAGATTCGGTTGCTCCTTTATCCTTAAGGAAGAATAAGGAAAAGAGTCTGACACTGTGGTATAATGAGCACACTCATACCCTAAAGAAGAGCAGTCTGGAGAATGGAGCACAGCTGGAGGAAAACAAAACTAGAGGTATTTCATATTGCTTGGCAGGAAAGTACCCTATCCTACAGAAAAGCATTAAAACCACTAGATATGATTACTTTTAGTCTATTTAAGAAGAAAACAAACATACCCCCTGGATTCTATTCAACACAGTGGCTAAATTAATGAAAAATAAAGCATCAACCTGATGATGATATTTCCCAAAAGCACAGCAGTAAAGACTTTATGAACTATTTTTCTTCCAAGATCGATACTATCGGAGATAAAACTGCATCCATGCATGCATCTGTCAGCTACAGTATCACATCAGAAAGTGTGCTATAGATCCCCTGAAGAACAATTCCATTAATTGTCTACTATAGGAGAGAAAGAACTGTATAAACTTTTTCTAAACCAACATGTATGTTAGACCCTATCCATCTAAGCTCCTAAAAGAGGTACTTTCAGAAGTCATAGATCCCCTTTTGACTATTATTAATTTGTCATTTACATTAGGATATGTTCCCAAAACCTTCAAACTGGCTGTTATTAAGCTTCTGATAAAAAAAAACACAAATTGACCCCAAAAAACTAGTTAATTACAGACCGATCTCAATTCTCCTTTTTATGTCCAAACTACTAGAAAAGGTAGTATCCTTTTCCTTATCCTTTTATAATTGTATTCCTTCTTAGAGAAAAAAATGGTATCTGTGAGGATTTCCAGTCAGGATTAATACTGTATCATAGTACTGAGATTGCTCTCATTAGAGTTACAAATGACCTGATTGTAATTTTTTATATCTCTCTATTAGTGCTTAGAAAACTTTGTTGGCATTAGTGGAAGTACATCTGCATCGTCCAAAAAGCTCTTCTTCTTTGCTCTCAATGGAGGCGGGCGCATTTCTCTCCCTCTCCTAACCTTGCCTTCCCTGCTTTCTCTCTCTCTTCTCATTTATTGTCTCTGAGAGACTCTCTCTGCACTGCTCTCCAAAACTGAAAACCATGGATTTGATCGACTGGTCTCTCAAAGCATATTACATCATCTTCTCGACGAGAAGCTTGGGTTTGGGGGAACCTGACTGCCCACAGCTGGCTAGATGATGGATGCATGGGAGAGGTGATGGGTCGTGTTTCTGGCGGCTCTTTCCATGGAGGGCATTGAAGATATCTACCTATCGGAACCATGATAACAGGTCTTCTGCTGATTGGATTAGGCTTTGCCCTGGGTTATCGAAAAAGTTCAGAAAATGCAAACAGCTGGCCAAAGCCTCAAAAGGCTGCCCGTCATGACTGAAGCAGTGGGCAGAGCGGTCAGCACTGAGCATGAGACTATTAACCGCAATACGTATAACATCATGAAGAAGCTCAAGGCTTTGGAAAGGAAATTGGAGAAAATGGAGGGATTTGGAGACCAGAATGGACAAAGAGAGTGACCGTTAAATTGGAATGCGGCTACTTGCCCCAAGACCAAACAATTTGAATCTTATCTTCTTTCAGCTCCCTTTACCAGCACTGTCCTTGGCCAGTTGGAATAATAACTCCCCTGGATGGGCACTGCAGCCAGAGGCTCTTGCGTTCCTCCCCCCTCTTCCCAGACACCTGTTGATTGTTCACTCTGTCTGGGCCTGATCAAGGCTGTCTCCATGGCAACTTGCTGTGACGCTATCACAATCTGCGGATTGAGGCACCTAGATTGAATTGTAACTCTCCAGGCTTACAAATACACAAACTCTTACATACATACATACACACACATGTACACATATATAGTTATGCATTCACCCCCACCCCATCCCTCACCTTCACCGCTTTGTACTGCCAGTCTGAGAAGCGGGTCTGTGGCCAGCGCTGTAATGTCGAATGGACAAGACCCCCCAATTTCCATCCCCAGCTGCAAAGTCATGTGTTTGTATTGATTATGTGCTTTTGTTGCTGAGGTTTTTTTTTTCCTGTTCTCACACTGTACTCCCAAAGGAGCATACACTGGTTGTTGTTGTTTTTTCTCCTCGCTTCCCTAATGTTATGCTATATTTCTTCCTCAGTCCCCTGTCTTCCTGTCCTGTCTAACCCCTTGTCATATTGTATGTATGTATGTATGGACAGGTTAATGGCTAATTTCGCTGGTACTTGTGACTAGTGACAATAAAGGGCTACTGCAACTTAAATGCAGCATCTAGAGTTCTTAAAATTCAGCTCTTGGTCCTCATCCAAAGGAGGAAGCACCGAAAGAGCACAAAATCTTGTGTTTCTGTTCAATGATTTGCATGATTACCTGTGGGATCAGAGTGATCGGAGGGAAAAGCGTAACGGAGGATCCATGTCCTTTGAAAAGTAAATTGGGCAGTGAGAGTTGCCTTCTGAGGCGAAAAGGTCAACCTCTGTCTTTTTGAAGATCTCCCAGATTCTCTGAATGGTATGTGGGTGGAGCATTCACTCCGAGATAGCATGTCTGGCTTGGACAGGTGGACAGTCGCTGCTTTCCAGCCAGTGGCCAGGATCAGGCAGAGATGTGCGGCCATTGAATCATCCAGGGGAGGCAGTCTGTTATACTCCTTTTCTTCAGTGTCATCACTCATTGTGAGGGCGGACGAAGAGGGGCCAGACAGCTCCTCCACACCAGAAGCAGCCAGAGATCCACTGTCGTCCATGGCGTCACATTTGCTCACACTGAACGATGCTGGTCTGAGTGAGATAAGATGACAGGGGTAGCCTCTCTGCGTGGCGAGAGTAAGGCATGTGAGGGCTCAGCCGGCATGGGCTCACTCGTCATCGAGCACAGAGATCCTCTGCCCTACTACTTTTTCCTCACAGGCTTCCAGGAGAATGAAAGCATGGGAGAGTGCTAGGGGTGGAGTCGCTTTCTGAAAAGAAAGCTATCTGCGAGCCAAGAGAAGTGAGGCCCATATCCTCGCAATGAGGACATTCCATCTCAGTAAGTCTCGCTGTGATCATCAGTGACGTGCAGGGGAGCCCTGCACGAGTGAGAGTAGCGGCACAGCATTTGAAACAGTGCCGGAAATTTCTCAGAAATTTGCTCTTGTAAGAATCAGCCGATAGCGTTAGGGGACTGAGAAGACCACAGCTGCTGCAGACGCTGAAGGTGGCTGAAGAGTGTAGAAGGGGTAGGAAGTAGGTCTTCTCTCGTAGAGTGAAGATCTTACGAAGATTTGAGGATCCTATGGCAAAGTGCCCGCTAATAAAGCCAGCTGCCCCGCCCATTTTGGCAGGCTCTGCCACTATAGGCTCATGAAGATCCGCTGCCAAGCCATTAGTTCGTTTTTAATTCACTGGCTTCAGTATTCAGAGAAAAAGGAGTTTTCCCATAGCGTCTTAGGAGATGTAGTACGAAGTAAGTATCTATGGGGAACTGGCCACAATTAAACAAACACACAAAAGTCCACAGCACTTTTCTTTGTAAAACTGTTTCCTAGCAAATGAATAAAAATATTATTTTAATCTTATGTATAGCAATCATCATTTATGTTTATTAAATAAAATTTTATCAAATTATCCCAGAAAAGTATTTTTGTGTATAATGTGTATTTTTGTATATGGACATATTTTCCCTTAATCATTTTAAACTCATAATTTCAATTAAAATGACTGATTATGACTATTAGCCTGATTACTCATCTCATGCTGATCCTGATATTTACCCATGAGAAAATATAAGCTTATAATAAGAAACATTAATAAATGTGGTGTTTTTACCCTTGAGACGAAACTTGTTAACATAGTCTCTCCCTCTCTTTCTAATTTCAGTCCTTTCTCTCGGCTTATTGACTGTGTCCCTTGCTTGTGGGTCATCATAAAGGGCTCTTACGAGGAATGGGCTACTGTTCTTAAATTAGCATTGTTACCTCCTCTAGAGAGACATATGTTTTAGTGTCTGCAGCCACTCAAATCCCCCTCAAATCTGGCCCGCAGTCCAGCCCGGCTTAAGACCACACCTCTCATTATAATCACCGCAACACATTATTCATCAGAGCAAAATAAGTTTATTCACAAACACAGTTACTCCAGTCATAGACACCATGAGACAGGTTTAAGCTGTTCTATTCACACACACTATCTGTGTATTCTGTTCCAATTCAAAGTTGAAAGAGAAAGCAATGCGACCTCAGAATGATAAGGCGGCCTTATCTGTGCAACTGGTGCATCATAATTTGTCATTTTCAATGGATTTAACAATGAACGAATTTCACAAAAACATGTCAAGGTCAAATGATTCAAATCAAACTAAAAACAATAAATAAAAAATAAATAAATATATATTTTTTTTTATATAATAATTTTTGCATCGTAACAGGACATAGTTTTCAATAAAATGAAACATATTTCCCCCCTAAAATATTGTAATGTTTTCCATTGTTTCACTTTTCAATACTTTTGAATTCAATTTCACTGCTGAATCTCATCAAGTTATCATTAATGTATTATAGTGTTTTTATTTATTTATTGAGTATAAACAACTGCTGTACAACAAATACTACCATGATGAATAAATACTTTAAACATTGTATTATTACTATTATTATAATTATTATTTGCATCAAAGTAATGAGAATGTTTTGCGCAAAGAAAAAATGTAACAAATTTATAGAAAAAATAATTTGGAGGGTTAAATGTATTTAAATATTCTAAAACAAACTACTGAAAATAAAATTGGAATTTAAAAATGTTAAAAGAACTATTTCCTTAAATAAAATAAATGTTCAATCTTTCTTTTGGTTTTAGAGTATATATGCCGTCTCAGTTGTGAAGAAGACCATAAAGTTTCTTCTTCAAATCCTGAAGGGTTTTGGTTGTGCTTTATTAAGCAGACCGAATTAAAATGGGGATTGGGGTGCACCAAATGGCACATCATCCAGCCAAACACAAATCCTTATCCCTAAATCGCTCAAATTAGTCTGAGAACAGCTCTCGCTCTCCATACGGAGTGACCTCACACATTCGATCGGCAGGAGAGAGAGGGAGATCTGAGGATAAACAGGGCGTGTGATGGATGGGCTGAGTACTAAAGGAGGGACACGGAAGCTCAGAGCCAGGGGACAGAGGCAGGTCGAGGGGCTGCTAATCAGAGGGACCCCGCAGAGCACACAAGACCCTGGGCCTGACGCAGGGGCACGACGGCCCCCAGCCTGCCCCTGCCGTGCAGTGTAGACAGCCCCGCTGAGAGTGTAGTGCACACAAAAGAGCTGCGGCCCAGCGGGGAGCTGAGCGCTGAGCCGCGGGTTAACATGACAAAGGCCCTGTAATAGAGTCTACCACACCCCAGCCCTCAGCTAAACAAACAGCCACCCTCAGATTCCATTAAGATAAGAGCAGAACACACACTCATCTCTGCATGACGACTAACACACACTTAGCTACTGCACACACACTCAAGAAACTTGCGCTCAGATATAAGCTTTTCTTTTTTTGAATCACCATGAACAATGACAAAAACATGTTTAACTGTACTTTTCAAAGGATAGTTTTATTTCTCAGTGGTTTCATGTTTAAAGCTAAAAAAGTACCCAGTAATTTCACTGACAGATTTGTCTAAGAAGTTTCTAAAATTATCAGTTTTGAACAAAAAAGACAGAAATCAAGGTAATTGTTGATATATATATATATATATATATATATATATATATATATATATATATATATATATATATATAGAGAGAGAGAGAGAGAGAGAGAGAGAGAGAAAAGTACATAAAACAAAGATTATTGGAGTTTTACAAAAAAATCTCTACTATTTTAGTAAGTATCCATTTAATTAATTGTATTAATTTCAAATCATACATTTAATATATTACTTGCAGTTTTTTGTAGTTATTTGTGAAATTTACTAGCAAAATTGGAGTAAAAATGTTTCAAGTAAATCCTCAAATGAAATAAATTGTTCTCAAAATGTTTGAGCTCATACTGAGATCTTGACTTTGAAGAAAAATCTGATTTAAGCAAATGTCTTCATTTGCTGCGAATAATTTTTTTTTTTTTTTGTAATTTTTCATTTCTATTTGGTTCTTGAACAATTGCACCACAACATTAACTTAAATAATAATGCTTTCAATATATTAACAAAAACAACTCTGCACATGTGTTTTATTTTTTATTCTGGATGATTCAGCTTTATTACCTGAAACTAAAAAAAATCTACTAATAACTACAATACTAAAACTTAAAACAATCATGCAAACACATTTTGTGGATATGTTGTCCACTCCTTTCAGTTTGTGCATCACTCTTCTGTCAGCAAAGAAACACACTTCCTTCTTTCTTTCATTCTCCTGACCCTCATCCATCTATCTCCTTCATCCCTATCAGCACATCCGGAGGAGACAGACACTAGGAGAAAGATGTCAGCCTGGAAGTTTAGAGTTGATATAACTGATCACTTGTCCTCAGGACAGGTGTGATGTGTCCTTACCCTGATGTGTCTCTATTACTGACTAATCACGCTAATCACGCCTGAGCAAAAGGCTGAACTCACGGCAGACACATGCATTGTGCCACACACATCAGAGGAAATCTGTGAACCCTGGGTCACGTGGAGGAAGAACCTCCATTTTCCTCTGCAAAACAATCCTGTGTGAGAGTGTGAAATACTCAGATTACTACCACCACACACAAAGCACATTCATTAGCCCGTAACAAAAGGGCCCTAAACCTCCCACACACACACACACACACACACACAACACACTCACATACACCTTGTGACAAGACATTTACCTAAACGTTTTATTGTTCTTTTAGAAAGAATGTAAGAATGTATTTTTTTGTGTGTTCTCATGTATTACCTTTCTCACTCTCTCCCTGCAACAAACATACACAGCTAGAGTGTCACTTCAAAGAACGTCCCTCGGCCCCAGGCCTGAAAACTGAGTGCTTTCATGAGGAAAGGTGATTTCTGTTATGGGTCAGGGCAGGTGAACTCCAATCAATGCTTTCCCTTTCATGCTTATATAGGTCAAACATACACATAAACACAACCTATTGAGTCCTAGTAGTGTGTGTGTGTGTGTGTGTGTGTGTGTGTGTGTGTGTGTGTGTGTGTGTGTGTGTGTGTGTGTGTGCATGGAGGTTTACTTTATCTGTCTCCAGAAGTTTCCTACATCTGACCAAAACTCCCTTTAGGATATCTATTTTCATTAAGGGTAAGAGTTGTGATCATTATCATTAGTTTTACATAAAAACAACAGACATCCATGTCCTCATAGTTAATAAACTTTAAGTAAGTAAGTAGCCTTTGTTATTTATATTTCTATGTTGTATGCTTTGACAAAAAGGAGAGGAAAGGAATGTTATAGAAATTTCCCTCAAAATGCTAATTATCTAATTTCCTTATCATTTACTGACTTTCATGTCATTTCAAACCTGTAGCAAATTGTGGAACACACACAAATTTGATGTTCCACAGAAGAAAATGATATATTGGAAAATAAAACTTAAATGAATTGAAATAAATAATGAATGGTTTGGTATTGACTAAAAGTATGAATTTATGAAAAGTACGAACACTTCAAGGCACTGTGAGAATATTGGAATAAAATATTTGACAACTCATCTTGCTGACTTTCATTCACAGTTTCATTTGCATAAAAAAAACCCACACACACATAGAGAGATAACGGAAATTGTTCTTTCTTTACACACAAGTTTGCCTTGTCTTCTGACATAAACATAAGAAACGACATAGATTATTATCACATGATTATATTATATTCATTATTCATAATTTCTTTTTGATATATGACAGTAGCAGAAGGCTCTTTTGCATAAAGCTGAGGAAAAACGATTCTTCCCATACCAAATTTACCATGTGAAAAAGTCAAGATGCAAAACAGTTTATTTTCTTTACTTTCAAAAACCTGTTCACCAAGTATCAGTGATTTTCTTAGCAAATTTGTCAGATGATTATCAAGTAGCAGAAGAAAATTCTCACAAAAACAGTTTATACTCAGTAGGATGTTTAATAATCTATGGACATGATTACCCCCACTAATACATGTCTAAAAACCCTCTTTTAACTTGCATACCAGCAAGGGCCTGCTGCACCTTACCATGAGCAAACATTACAAATATCAGGAAAGAACAAAAGCAAGTAAGTTAGTATGAGGGGAAAACAGGTCAAATTAAAAGGCAAGGGTATGCTTTGTGTTTTACAAGCTGGACTGCTTACATGTAAAAGGCTTTTAATAAGAGGTTGGCAGGGAACAGACAACAGACTGTAGCTTTCATCTTGCAAGGCCACTTCTCCTTATTTACGAGCGCTTGTGTCCCACTGTGTAAACAGGACACTAGCAGGGCACCGTTACACAACACACTACACACTACACACTACACACTTGCATTGTATCTGAAGAACAAGATCTTTATTTGAGGACAGGGGCTCAGAGAATCCACACATGGGCAGAAGATACATATATATATATATACAGAGAGTATATATATATATATATATATATATATATATATAGTGTGGTGGGGTAAAGAAGGACACGACACGAGGATGAAGGTAAGTTGCCCGAAGGGTGGATTTTATTAAAGGCGGGGTGGTGAACTGGCGTTGATGTGAGGCGGCTTGGTGCTCGGCTTCCTCGACAGTGGTGTGCTGGTGCAGTGTTTGTCTGTGCTGTCCCGTGTGCGATGGGGCTGGCGGTCACACGCTACTCTCTGTAGGCACAAGGAAAGAAAGGGTTAGCCGAGTCTTGCGGAGACATCTCTCACCTCTGCGTTCGTTTGCCGGGTTTAATTAACCAGAGTTTGATGGGGCGCAGGTGTGGCCGCTCAGCCCGTGATGAGCCTGCTGTGTTTCCAGGGCGATGCTGACGAGAGCTCGGGACATGTGTCACCCCCCCCCCCCAAGCGTTGTCCTGCTCCTATGGAGAAGCGGGGAGATTGGGGGAGGCTGGGGAGTGGACCCTGACAGACCTTCGAAAGCTGGCCAAATCCGGGAGGAGTCCGTCGGCGTTGGCCATTCCCGCTCGGTGTTGCACAGTAAAGTTGAAGTCCTGGAGCGCAAGAAACCACCGTGTCACCCTGGCATTCATCTCCTTTGCCCAGGCCATCCACTGTAGGGGAGTGTGGTCGGTTATGAGGGTGAAGTGGCGGCCGAGAAGGTAATACCTGAGCTCCAAGACTGCCCACTTGACTGCCAGCGCTTCCCTCTCCACCGTGGCGTACCGTTGCTCCGCAGGGGTCAGCTTTCGGCTTATGAATATCATCAGGTGTTACTCACCATCGTGGCCCTGCGATAGGACGGCTCCCAACCCAGTGTCGGATGCATCCGTCTGCAGCAGGAAAGGGCGGTTGAAGTTGGGGGCTCAGAGGACCGGCTCCATTGTGAGGGCTGCCCTTATCCGGTGGAACGCCGCTTCTGTCTCGGGGGCCCACCGGACCTTCTCCGGCTGCCCCTTCCTGGTCAGGTCTTTCAGGGGAGAAGCTAAGGAGGAGAAGTTAGGGATAAAGCAGTGGTAGTACCCCGCCAACCCCCCCAAAAAAAGCCTGTACCTGCGTCTTGGAGGTGGCCCGCGGCACGGAGAGGATAGCTGCCACATTCTTCTCTTGCAGTCTGATGAGGCCGAGACCTACCTGGTACCCCAGGTACTTCGCTTCGACGAGGGCCAGATGACACTTCCGGGGGTTGGCGTTCAGGCCAGCCCGGAGTAGTTCAATCAGCACCCTCCGCAGCTGCTCGATATAGTCCTCCCAATTCTCTGAATGGATGACAACATCATCGAGGTAGGCCTCTTGGGGTAAAGAAGGGCGTCTTTGGTTTGGCCTGTACCATTAAGGGGACCTGCCAGTAGCCCTTGGTGAGGTCGAGGGTTGAGATTAACTGGGCCCTTCCCAAGCGGTCCAAAAAACCCGTTGACATGGGGCATTATGTAGCAGTCAAATTCGGAGACTTTGTTCAGGTGGCGGAAGTCGTTACAGAAGCGGAGGTTGCCGTCAGGCTTTGGAACCATGACGATGGGGCTGGACCATGGGCTGCGTGATGGTTCAATTACCCCAAACCTCAGCATCTCCTGTACCTCTTCCTCGATGGCATGTCACAGAGCCTCCGGGACATGGTAGGGCTGCTGCAGGACGATGGTCCCCAGTGGTGTGCAGAGGTCGTGTTCGAAGACGTGTGTCCGCCCAGGCTGGAGGGAGAACACATCCGGAAACTGACTGACCAGGTGTTGCAGATCTGACTTCTGGGCGGCCGAGAGTTGGGCATCTCGCGCACGTGTTCTACGGTGGTGCAGTGTACCACCAGCTGTTGTTCCCAGGCCTCTCAGGCAATGTCAAGCATACTGCGGGGTTGTCGGCCGAAGAGCAGCTCGAATGGCGTAAAGCCTGTGGAGGCTTGAGGGATCTCTCGGACCCCGAAGGGCGGGGAAGGGCCCGCAAGAGGCGATCGGCCACAACACGCTCAGCTACGTGGTGTATGGTGGAACCCCCGCCCAGTAACCAGTGCTGGGCAAAACGGGAGAGGCTAGCGGCTTAAGCACAGGTCGGCTGCGGGTCAAAGGTCCACTCATTGAAGAGTTGGGCGGCATTGATTGAAGATAGCCCCATCTGGCCCAGGATCTCCTTCCGTAGGTCCTTGTAGGAGGTGCTTTGTTCCAGGGGAAGCGCTAAGTATGCTCATTGAGCCTCTCCCATTGAGCCTCTCCCGCAAGCAGTGGGGCAACAATGCATGCCTATTCCTCCTTGGGTCTCGAACATCTGGAGATACATCGTTACGTCATCGTGCACTGACATCTTTGGAAATAGCTGCATAGCCTGGATGTGGGAGTCAGGTAGTGGATTTCGGGGGCAGCGGCGAGACGGAGCGCGTCCAGCTCACGCTCGTTTTCCCCTTGCCGGGAGGCCATGTGCTCCATAATTTGCTTCTGGCAGATGCTCACCTTGGTGAAGTGCTTCAGCAGTTCTTTCATCATCGGGGGAGGAGTGCCACGTGGGGAACCAGAGAAGATGCGTGAGACAAGGAGCTGGGAGGGAAAAAAACAAAGAAAAATAAACCAAACCAGTCCAACAGTAGAAACAACGTGTGGGGATGGGTCGTCGATGTCCTCTTTACTGTCCTGCCCGCATTCTCCACCAGTGTGGCGGGGTGAAGAAGGTCACGACTCGAGGATGAAGGTTCCCCGAAGGGTGGATTTTATTAAAGGTGGGGTGGTGCATTCGCATATCACCGCAGCACATCGAGCCTCAAGTATCACCTCAACGCAAAACATACTGCAGCTAGCATGGACTTCACACTTTATGTTGAACTATGTATTATTTTGTTGGTGCAACTGGCACTTTATGTTGAACTCTTTATTGTTTTGGCCAAGGTTATTGAGAGTTCCTTGAGTATGTTATGGCCTCTGAAGCAACAGAGAGATGTTTTCTAATAGTCAGGGTATCCAATGTTCTGAATGTACTTGACAGTATTGTGTTTTACTTACAAAACTGTTTACAGAAGGTTCCAGCACCTATAAGCTACCTGAATATCTGAAATATACTATTTCTAAATTGTTTCTAAATATGCTATTGCTACACTTAATGGCAAAAAATGCACTGGTCTGCTAGACTTGGTTGAACAAAAATAAACAATATTTTGTTGCTTAAGTTTATGCATTTAGTCGTTAATCAATGGTATACTATAAATCCATGTGAAAAAAATACTTCTCACTGTTCTCAGGTCAAATATTTATATGCGATTAAAATGCGATTAATTTTGATTAATTAATTACAAAGCATCTAATTAATTAGATAAATTTTTTTACTCGAGTCCCGGCCCTAATATATATATATATATTAATTGAAAGTCAATGCAAACAAAACGTTCATGCTTAAAGGTCCCCATCTTCGTGATCCCATGTTTTAAACTTTAGTTAGTGTGTAATGTTGTTGTTAGAGTATAAATAATATCTGTAAAATTCCAAAGCTCAAAGTTCAATGCCAAGCAAGATATTTTATTTAACAGAATTATCCTACAAAAAACGACTTGTTTGGACTACAGCCCTCTAGTTCCTGCAGCAATGATGTCACTAAAACAGTTTTTAGACTGACCTCCGCCCACATGAATTCACAAAAAGGGGGCGTGGTCTTTTTGCACTCCGACGGAGAAGAAGGAAGAGCTGGTTTGTGTTTGCCATGTCGTTGAAATTTTCATCTCGGATTCATTCATCTTTGTTTGGACTTTCCAGGGATGCTGTACTCGGAGATTAATGGTTACAATTTATGTTTAACTCAGTTCCCGAAAATTATAATCCACATGTAAAACTATGTGCAGCACATTTTGCTGAGGACAGCTTGCTGAGGATAACTTCCTTAATCAGTTTAATGCCGGATTCGCAAAAAGATTATTCTTGAAAGATGGAGCAGTTCCCTCTTTGTCTGGAGAAGCCGTTGTTTATGGACCCACAGCCGGTAAGTGTATTTTATTATTTAAGTTGGTGCGTTTAACAGTTTCTGTAACTTATTACACAAAGGGCAACGCTGTAGCTTTGTTAACTAGATGTTAGGGCTGTGTGCAAAAAAACGAATGCGATTTTCATGTGCATCTCGTTAGTAAAAACGCTCCTGTGATTATAAGCACATCTCCAGCACATGCTCCTGCCCACTTGCTTCTCAAAACTACTCCACAACTAGTCCAATCGCGTTTCCAGGAGGGCCACGTGCGCTGAGCTGTCGAATCACAACACAGGAACCGCTGGCCCAATCAGAACTCGATACGTATTTCTGAAGGAAAGACTTTATAGAACAAGGAAGTCATCAGCCCATTTTTGTGACAGTGAAAACAGCGGTATACAGATAGGTGAATTGTGTGAAAAATACTGTGTTTTTTTACACGTGAAACATGAACACATGTTATATTGCACACTGTAAACACAATCAAAGCTTCAAAAAAGCGCGAAAAACGGGACCTTGCACATTAACCAATGAGGTTTGCACGACTGAGCTTCAATTACCATATTTTATGTGGTATATATATATATATGCGCAGTGACCAGTGTTTACAGGTTTATATGGGTCTGACATTAGGGTGAAAAAATAATGACAGAATATTATTTTTTTTCTCATGTAAACTACCCCTTTAATTTTTGTAGTAAAATGTTTTATTCCGAACCCCAGTGAGCTGCCTATCTAGGCAGCATTTGTAGGCATCATAGACACACTCCTGGCACAAAGGCCATTCCATAAGGTGCTAGCCTTATAAAGTGCCTTGTGCCAAATGTGTCCTTTACAGAGAACACAATCGCAGTATGCACTCAAAATGTCACTTTCATATGCAGTACAGAAGTATTTGACACTATAATTCTTGTGAAATGTTCTCATGTGTTGTAAGGATGCAACTTTCCCTTTTGTTTAACGCTAAGAACTCTTCACTCAAACATGAGAAACACCTGTTCTGTCCTGTCTCTTTAACCCGCCGGCTAAAACTGCAGCACACACACACATTCAGACTTATGGCTGTGCTCCCCAAGGCTAAAACTGCACTCTTATAACCTATGAACATGCCAAACTGAGTTCATAAGAAGAAAAAGTATGTACTTCAATCATTCTAAAAATATGAACAGCTCATACACCCCCACCCAGACACTTTCACCATAAGCACAAACAAAGATGAGCAAAAAGGACATTTGGCAATTATAAATGTGGCCCTGTGTTTGTTGAATCATAAACAAACCAGATAGTGAACACAAGGAGCGGCCATAATTTACACTTTCCACAATAAAACTAATTTCCAATTCACCAGACCACTTTGAAATGTCTCTTTTTATTTTTAAAGCTGCTGTATCAATACATTTTTAAAGCCGTTTATGTTTTCTCGCTGTCATAACTTCAACCACAATACAGACTCTTAGAGGCCGTAGGTGCTAATGCCAGAACACCCAGTAAACACAACCTGTTTAGACACCAGAGACACTCCACCGCCCTTAAAAGAAAAACCTAGTGTCTCCTGTAACAGCTGTCTGTGGCAGTAGTTCTAAGGGTCAGGGAGGGATCTAGACACTTACCCCTCACCTTCCTCAGATTTTGGACATGGCTGTGCTGGCCTCTGTTTAAACACATGACAGCATGACCCCTACTGTGGTGCTGGGATTTTCAGTGACACCTGGCCTTACAGAGGGTACAGCAACCCAAACTGCTCCAGTGACCCCACACGCTGCCCTCTTTGTTATTCCAAGACGTGTGTCTGACAACCGGCCCCTAATCCTGCACAGAAGGCAGCAGGGCCTGTATAAGCACTAAGCCACAAATATCAAGTGAATGTCTCTGTACTGTGATGAAACAGAGGAAACCTGAACCCTCGTGTTGACGCGACAAAAGCAACTGGCAAAAAGACACCAAATATAACGGGAAGAGAAAGAAGGGGCAAAGAAAGAGCCAACATATGTATGACTTTTCAGCATGTCTTCCTGACATTACCATTATTATTATTGACTAGGAATAAAAAAATAAAATAATTTATCAAACGGAACAATAAAGAATAAATTTGAGTGTATTATTCTTGTTTCACAAGACATTCTGAGTTGTGCGTGCTTGTGCATGTTACCTTTAGGTGCTGTCACATATATCATTGTTCGACAAATTATCACTTACAAGTCTTTTTATGCGAATGGGAATTTCACACAAGGGTGAAAGATTTCCTTACACAAATTTTTCAATGAGTTCAAGTTCATGCCGATTCGCCTCATTGATCACAAGAAAGCTGTTTGGCTTGAAAGTGAATTCCTTGTGAGCTGTGCTTCATACATCGCTAAACTTTTGACGATAGACAATGGACATTTTGCCATGTGACCGCATCTCTATAAACTTGCTGTAGTGTTGTGGTTGTCAAGGCACTGCTATTTGGTTTTAAATGCATTGCTACTGACATTAATCAGTATAGATGCCATAATGAACTTAAACATGGATAAAAATGAGGCTGTGAGGGATGGATTTACTTACAGTCTTTACTGTGGCAGGCACTGTATAAAGGAACAATTAAAACATACACTGAAATAAACAATTGTAATCTCCATTAAAAACTGTACTTCTATCATTAATTCCTGTCAAAAATGAAATATGCCGCTACCCCAACTAAGGTCTATGCAGTTTCTTGGTTGCCTGACAGCCCAAAGTAGGTTGACACATGTGCATTAGAAAGTTTCATACTTGTCCAGTGTCTGCGCTATTTCGCTCCAAAAATTGTAAGCAATGATTTAGTAAACTACATTAGATAAATTAATAGGTTAAGCGTTTACTTGGGCTTTAGAGTGACTTTCAAACAAAGAAAGAGCCACATGATTTTTATTCCAATGGCTCAAATCCAAATTCCCAAATTCTAAATAAAGAGAAAATGCCCCTTTTACTAAGTGTGGTCCAAATGGCCAAAGTGTTCTCCTTGCTCTCACCAAAGTTCCCAAAAAAGCAGGTCATAGGGATGCTGGTTTGGGCCGTTAGCCCCTGCTGGTAGATGTCATAACTACATCAATCTGGGCACTGGGTTTTAGGGTCAGTTACTGTAATAAATAATTATTATTGCAATTTAAAAATACAAAAGATTAATACAATTCTTTGTCATAATGACAACAGAAAATAGCCTGCAGATATCAGAAAGCCGTTGAAACAAAATTTTTACAAACCACTGGGAAATACAATTGTATAGACATTAAATGTTAAAGGGGGGGTGAAATGCTCGTTTTCACTCAATATCCTGTTAATCTTGAGTACCTATAGAGTAGTACTGCATCCTTCATAACTCCAAAAAGTCTTTAGTTTTATTATATTTATAAGAGAAAGATAGTCTGTACCGTTTTTTCCCGGAAAAACACGAGTGGCTAGAGGCGTGACGTGTGGGCGGAGCTAAAGAATCACAAGCGTGAGTAGGCTTTTGCGTTGAGAGCATTTGGAAGCTGTGACATTACCGTGAAGAAAAAAACATCATCCAAAACAAACCATGGCTAACAGTCAGATTTAGCGTATATTTATGATCCAGAATCAGATCCAGAGGCTGAAATCGAACAAGAGCAGCAGCATCAACGACTACAGCAGGACGTCTCTATGTGGTATGTATTGAAACTGTATATTTTTGCTTAGCGGTTTTGGAAAATGACTAAGTTCCACTTTATGTCGTCTTTTTCTTTTTTTTTTTTTTTAAGGTGTACATTCGGAAAGTGCAGTTTTATGCCTACATCGCATGTTGTTTACTGGATGTGCTTACATGCCGATAGCTAAGTTAACAACACAGAGATATTTGAAGCAGTTTTACTCACCGCCTGCGGTTCCAACACACGATCGTGACCCTTTTTCGTTGGGACTGCATTATCCTTAAGTAATAAACGATACGCAAATCCGGCGTCAAACTGGGCCTTGTTTGTAAAACAAGCATCTTCAAAATGCAGGGAACAAACAAAAACACTTGAACAACTCTGTTGATGCTCTGTAAAAATAAACTCCATCCACTGGTCCCTTAATGCTGTTTTTTTTGCAGGGTTGTCTTGCCCTGGCAACCAAAAACACACTTCTTTTGTGAAATTTCACTCTCGCTCTGATCAGTGAATGTCTGTGCTCTGTGCTCTGTGAATGTCTGGGACCGCTCCATCTAACGTCACACAGACCCATACTCGAAAAAAAACTTTCCGAAACTTGTGACCAACCGGAACAAACGTACAACTTAATTTTTGAAACTTTGTCCATGTTTAGCATGGGAATCCAACTCTTTAACAGTGTAAAAAACTCAGTATGCATGAAATAGCATTTCAACCCCCCCCCCCCCCTTTTAAATCTGTAATCATAATATAGAAAAAAATAAAATGAAAAAAATCCCAAAGGTCCCAAAAATTAATTCAGCCAAACTTCAAAACACAAGGCGTTTGTCTTTTCAGGCTTTTCGTAGTCAGGTGTACACTGTATAATGATGTGAAAAAAAAACTGTCTATTGTCAGTAGTATAGCAATGCAAAAAGCACAGCTGACTGTGGTCACTTATACACCAAGCAGCTTTCTGTTGGTCACCATGGCGAATCTGTGAAAAACCTGTTGCAAAATCAAAATCTTATGTAATTAATAATAATAAAATAAAATATTTGCTGGATACAGTAAAGATATTCAGGGCTTAAGCATAGCAATGCCAATGCTAGTGTGAATTCAAAAATGTGCATTCTGATGAAATTCTGAATGTTTTATGATAATAGATGTTTTACCAGTAGCCAAGTTAAATACGGATGGCTATTGAAAGTATGAAATTGATATTTTTCCCTGCTGTCTTTGATGGCAGCTCATACACTAACACCATAGTTGTTCTTGAAGGGCTTGGAACAGAATGCATTCTTGTGGCATTTATAGCTCAGGTGATTGGCTCAAAACAAATGTGCCCATTAGCAAAGATGGCAGATTGCATATTGCAGGTTCTGAGGGTGTCACATGGCAGCCAATGACCTGCTGCTGACATGAATGAAAATGGCTCTCTGGTTTCTCTAGTGTTCAGGATTGCTTTTAGCACATTGTTCTGCAGCTGCTAAGGCGTTCTGGATGGGTGCTGGGCCACTGCTTGGTGGTTGCTTACTCACCCAAGTCAAAATAATTCACTCCCAAGACTTTTATGTCTCAGGTCTGATTCAGAATTTTCTAGCATTTCATCAGTACTCGGTACAGGCTCCTCATCAAAAAGGTGTTCCCATATTTTTATACTCTTGCCTTCTTTAGCTTTTAAAAAAAAATAATTTAAATGTTTTCTGTCTTATAAAATATCCTTTTACTATTTCAGTGCATGTGTGAACTGTCTGAATGAATCCAACTCAACTGCAAACAATTCCAGACCCTTTTGCAAACCTGTTGGAGCTATTAAATCAAAAGAGTGATTAATCTGCGCATTTGGCATTGTAAGTTCTGGTCACAAATAGCTGACAGGGTAACACTTTAGTTTATGGACCAGTTGTCACTATTTACTACATTTTATTAGCATGCATATTAATAACATTTTGGCTGTTTATCAGTACATTTAAAACATATGTACTGTAAATACCTTATTCTGTATGACCATAATTTTGATCCCTTAATCCTTCTCCATACCTAACCTTAACAACTACCTTACTAACTATTAATAAACAGCAAATTAGGAGTTTATTGAGGCAAAAGTCATAATTAATAGTGAGAATTTGTCCCCAAACTGAAGTTTGACCACTGATAGAAAACGCACATGACTTGATTGCTGCAATATTATCAGACAAAATGAATCTCTGGTCAGTATACACTGTGAAAAAAAGTCTGTAAAAATAAAGTAAAATATACCATAATAACTGAAAGGAATTTCCTGTATTTTCTTTTTACAGGTGTTTTTCCGTATTTTTTTCATTATGCCTTGTATTGTGGCAACAAGAAGCTCAGTTGACAATCAGCGCGAAAACAATACTTTGAGCAAGCTCCATTATTCCTGGAGATAGTCTCGGTCAAACATTCACTTTAAAGTTGGATTTCAGGTTTGGTGAACCATTCTGTTTTGAATGAACATTTTGTTAAATGTAAACGTTAACTTAGTTGCTGCCTGGCTTGTTTGACAAATGAATGTCGGAGCTGTATCATTCAACATTTTTAGCATACTGTCACATCATAACGTTACTCGATGTGAAAGTAACGTTACTTGCTACAGTGTTCACTTTCAGTTGTGTAAATAAAAGTTTATTAACTTAATTGTTGTTGATGCGGTGTATTTGTTAAAGAGTGTGTCATAAAGCATCCGGCATATCAACATTACTGAGGTGATGTTAAGCAGCTGTTATAACATTAAATCTGAAGTGCTGTACAATTGTGTTTAGAGAGCTGTATGCCTTCAACAGGAGCTGGCAGAGTTATTGTCAAGAAAAGAAGACAGCATTATGACTTTTTTTATTTTATTTTATTTAAACAAGATTATGTACATTAACTAGGTGAAGATCTGACTTTGGACAGTTCTTCAAGGATAACACATTTTATGTCAAATGAGGTAGATTTAGACATTTTATTGGCTTGTTTATGTTAAACACACACACACACACACACACGATAAGTTAATTATTTAACAATACTGACACGCTGTCTGTGAATGCACACATGTTTTGCATGCGCAGAGAAAGCCGCTTCATACAGTGCGCCAGGAGCACGTCTATTTCTCTCTCACACTTAAACAGACAAAAGCACACATTGTCAAAATGACTATTAAGTTAAATGGTTAATTTAAAAAGTTAAAAAGTCTTGACTGATGTAAAGAGTTGGGATGTGTCAGATGTCCGTCCATGTGAGTCATGTTTTAAAGGGACAGCAGTTCATGGTGTTTCTTTTCTTTTCTAAGGATAGGTCGTAATTGCTGATTGCTGTACTGTTCATCCCAAGCACCCCCTGCATTCTTATCATGGGTTTGTATTCTGTTTTATTTATTAACAGTTTTAATTTCTGAAAGCCTATGCATATCAAAAATCAATTTAGAAATATAATGGGCAAAATGGCAATGTATTTCTGTATTTAATTTTACATTTTTCCATACATATGTGCGATGTTTAGTGCAAAATGGAAATTCAAATATATATTATATAGTTTACATAGTTGATAATTGTAGCAAAATGCAGTGAGAATTTCAGAATGCATTGGTGGTAGCACAAGGGTAGCAAAATAGTGGTTTAAATTTTTTTTTTATTCTTCTTAAATGCATTGACACTTACTTATGAGATGTTTCAATTGCGTTTTCATTTAATACCTTGCAATGAATATAAAGTCAATGTAACATGTCCTGACCTGTCAATCATTAGGCTATATCAAGGCGGGGCTTGGGAAAAAGATGCACAATATGTCAATATTCACCGTCAACCAAAGGCTTTCCACATTGATTTAAACTAAAGTCATCACGGAGTGTTAAATTGTTACAGTTTTTGCTTGGACATGTTAAAAATATCTAATCAATTTGGGTAATACATTAAATTTTTTCAACTTACAAAGTATTAAAATGTTTTTAATTTACATTTAAAAACATGTAGAAAAGGGCAAACGTAAGTTATATAACATGATTTTTATTTTGAACAAAATTTTGGACACATGTATGGTAAAATGTCATTTAAAATACAGAACTACATTACCATTTTATGTATTGCATTGCCATTTTTGTATATTTCAAACTGAATTTTGATACCCATATGCTTCCATATTTATTCACCATTAGAGATGTTCAACACTGACAAAAAATAGTAAGTGAGTCGTTTATTCAGTTGACTTTATTATTGAAGTTGTATTGTAATTTTTTTTTGATGGAATCTGAGAGTTTTCTGATCCTCCATAGACAGCAATAGCCCTACCACGATAAAGGTATAAAAAACGTAGTACACAATAAAAAAATGTTGGGTTGTTTTTTTAACCCAACCGTTGGGTTACAAATATTGGGTCATTGTGTTGAGTTATCTTAAAATTTGTTGTTATTTTTAGTTATAACCCAACTGTTGGGTTAAATATGTTTCCCGCTTCACTCCGTTTCAAATTTTAACGGTCCAGTCAGCGACTCAGCGCGGACATCAGTGGCAGCCTGCCTGATTATGAAGGGTAAGTAACTGTTAATATAATCGTATGATGCATATAACTGTATAACATTAAATAAGGTGTCTGATACGTTAATTATATTTTTTTTATACATTATAAAAGTTTTTATTCCCTTTAGTCCGTTTGTTTCCCCCAGAGAGGAATCCTATTACTGTTTGTTCGCCAGCAAAAGATTAGCTGCAAAACTTTTTAGACAAGTATTACTTAAAGTTGATAAAAATGTCTGGTGAAATGTGAAAGTTTGAAACAGAAGCCATATTCATCTTAGCGCACCAGCACTAATTAATTGTACAGTAATAGTGTTTTTATGGTTTATTCATATTGAATATTGTTATGCATCTATCAGAATACCCTAGAATTACAGCAATTTCTCTTATGAAGCTAGATTGATTGATGTGTGTTTTAAATGTGTTGTACTAAATGTGTTTATACTTATGTTTTAGACAATGGACTTTTTCATGAGGGAAAAATTGCAACAATAGAATTTCTGCCTGTTAATGGAAACATTTCAAGGTAAGTAACCTATTTAAATTAATGATACATAAGTTTTTGACTTCCAAAAATTATGAAAAAAGACAAATGAGGTGAAATAAGTGTATTGTTGCATTCATTTACAGTGTACTTTTGCTCCTCCCTACAATTCCAAATCAGTCAAAGGGTAAAGGGTGGTAAAATTTACTCACATTAGCCACAAATATTGCCACAAATTTTCTGGAGGGAGTGAAAACTGGTTTAATCTGTCTCTTTTTAAAATTTTAACTGTAAGCTTAGTGTTTTTTTTTTATTATTTTTTTTACTTGTGCTTTCTCTGTACTTTTGTCATTTAAAGGCATTTGTGCAGAAATTGTCTTTAAAACCCTTCCTGACATTCAACCTGTAAGTAAAAGCAACACTTAAAATTAAAGTGCCCTGTGAAATCAAGTCACCTTTATTTATTTTGTATAAGACACACGTTGTACAATACAAATCGTTCCAAAAAGATATATATATATATATATATATAAATAAAAAAATGATGACAGAATTTTAATTTATGGGTGAATTATCACTTTAACCAATTTAAATTTGCTATATCTTTTAACTCATTTAAATTCACTCATTTGTAAAGTGAGTGTATCAATGAAATATCATCACAATGCATGTTAACTGAACTTTTTTTTTTTTTTTTATTATTCTTTTAAGGTTGGCACTAATTAGTGCTGCACTTGAATCATGAGACAAGCCAGAATCCACATGTCCTGGAGCTTGGTGATAAGGAAAACTATTATTTTAAACAGGGAGGCGATGGAACAGAAGACGATACTACAAGCAGTTGATCTGTATTTCAAACTTTTCTTTGTATATGACATCTACTACCCAAAGCCCTCTGCTCATATTTGAGAGTTTTTGTAACACAAGTCCTTAATAGTTTCTTCTGCACACTTTCTCCTCCTTAAAAACTGTTTTTTGTAATGAGTAAAACACTTTTTTTTATTTTATCGATCATCAGTAGGTCCAGCAGCTGGTATATTTTTATTATTATTACTTGATTTTATAATTTTTCGAAATAAATTATTATATGTTATGTTTAATTTTATTTGAAAGTCGTATTATTTGCCAAGTATGGTAACCCATATCCGGAATTGGTGCTCTGCATTTAACCCATCCAAGTGCACACACACAGCATTTTTTAGTGTGTATAAGGACATCGTTAAAATAGTCCATGTGACATCACTGGTTCAACTGTAATTTTATGAAGCTACGAGAATACTTTTTATGTGCAAAATAAACAAAAATAACAACTTTATTCAATGATTTCTCTCCTGGGAGAGTCTGCCACCATTAACGAGAGTACCACTACGGATGGGTGTGCATTAATTTGCCTGTAAACAAGGTGCAGTGCATGCGGGGTCTACATCAACAGCACCACACACATTCACCGTGGGTCAGAGAGCTCTCAGATTTCATCAGAGATATCTTAATTTGTTTTCTGAAGATGGAACGACATGAGGGTGAGTAATTAATGACAATTTTCATTTTTGGGTGAACTATCTCTATATCATATAAACACTGTTGACAAGATCACGTGACCGATGCAATTGGAGACCACTGGAAATGCAAGTTTATCATTTTATAAGCAATCTTTGAACTGGAACTTCATAATTCAATATCAATCTGCTCTGCACGTGGACTTTACTTTCATTAATTTAATTTTTGATCATTTACAGTCTATCTGTGAAGAAATCCTGAATGAGGGTCAAAGGTTCAGATGAAGGGAACCTACACTTCCAAGACTCATGTTTAAACAACTTCTAGAATCCATGTACAATTTGAGTTGTTGTTGTTTTTTTTGCCATGTGCCTCAAACTGGCACATGGCAAGAGAAACTAAAGTCACACAAACTCTTGGAGCACTGCGCTTAATTTAGATTGTATAGTTCTCTTAGTTTAACATTGAAATTTCAGGCATGGGTGGATGAATCTTTGTTCTTTATTTTCAAACGCTTTACAAGAAACCTGTAAATGTTTTCTTTCTTCTGCCTGTTGCTGTTTAAAACTAGAAAGTGTTCTACAATACAAGCATGTTCAGTGGTGCTTTACATATTGTTAAATTAATTGATGTCATAATCTTTTTGTCTGCACCTGTTTGAGGCAAATACAAGCTACTGAACGCACTTTTAAATTTTTACATGAGGTAAAAATAAACCATGTTCAATTTATATATTGCGCTGGATTTATTTGCTACAAAAGACAGGCCTATGCTATAATTTTTTTGACACCTCAGCATAACGGATTTTCTGTTTATGATGCAGAAGAAAATGTTAATTTTGCACTTTAATGTTGACGGAAGTGTCCATACATTTTTTTTTTTACAGTGTACGTCAATTCCCACTGACACAGAATTTATCAGTAATTATGTCTACAGACTTACGACTACATTTAGGAAACCATGGAAGCCCGTTTCTGTCACAAAAAAAAAAAAAAAGGTTATTGCGACTTTTTCACAGAATTCTGAGATATAAACTCCAAATTACGATTTATGAAGTCAGAATTCTGAGATATAAAGTCAGAACTGCGATATAACAAAATCAGAATTCTAACTTTTTCTCGCAATTGCGAGTTTATTTCTCTCAATTCTGACTTTTTTTCTTAGAGTTGTGTGATATAAAGTCCAAATAGCGTGATATAAGTCCAATTTTAAGGGGGGGGGGGGGGGGGTATTTTTTTTTTCTTACAATTCTGACTTTATAAATCATTGTTTAAAAAAAAAAAACAGAATTGCGAGTTTTTATCTCATATATCTCACAATTTTGACTTTATAAATCGTAATTGCGAGTTTATATCTCACAATTCTGTGAAAAGTCTGAGTTATGACGTTATAAGGGAAAAGCTCTCCTGATTTATCGTGTGGTTGAATGCTCTATTGTGTCTGGGTAATTTGGGGGTTTTCCATCACAATCTCTAAATCTATGTCTCATATGGTTCTCCTCTCTCTCGCT
Organism: Carassius auratus; assembly: GCF_003368295.1. Lineage (NCBI taxonomy): Eukaryota > Metazoa > Chordata > Actinopteri > Cypriniformes > Cyprinidae > Carassius > Carassius auratus. Next base: position 8,408,690 of record NC_039283.1, read on the forward strand.
CACCACATTTCCTTTGTAAATGGTCTTTGCAACATTCCCAAAATGTAAAAGCACCATCAGCAATAACACACAAGCCCACGCTTTCTCTCTCCCACAGACTCTCACTATTCCCACTGCGTATACTAAAAAGCATCTTTGTGATGGCACCTTACACATCTCATGTGAAATCAAGCTCCCAACTCGTTTTTAATGGGCCAGTGAAGACAGAGTCGTGTCACTTTGAAGTCTTCTTCCCTGTCATGCATTCTCTCTCTCCTTCAGCATAAAGAGCAGCATTGAGCGCGCATGCCTGTTTACCCGCTGTCCATGGACTCATGTTACACTCTGTTCTTTGATCTGCGGCTCCCATATTAAAGAATTTCTGGATAAGGCATTGCTTATTGGGGTCTAGACTGCAGCAAAAAGAGAAGCCAAGGCAGAGGAAGAAAAGGCTTCCCTTTTTCTCCAGCGAGGGGAAGTGGTGTCGGGGAGGTGACTAACTTTTAGACGGCCAGCAAGCCGTTACTCATAGTCCAAGCCACAGACAAAGTTAGAAGAAAGGAAGAAGACTGAATGGAAAATGAGTGATGACCGTGTGCCACAATCTATAGATATGCACATGGTGGTGTTTGAATGTTCTGTAATGTTGAGTACATGGACGCTGCACAATTAGTAGTTCTCAGTTTTTTTTTTTTTTTTTAAATTTTTACAGTGCTTAGATTTCTTCATGGGTTTTCAGGAACAATGAGCAAGGCGTGCGCCAAATTAAATGGCTAGCTTCTACCAAATCAAGTCACTTTTATTTTTATAAATACTTAATACAATACAGATCGTTTCAATGCAGCTACACTGTTTTTAACATGAAAGTAACATGTAACAAGTAACAAGTAACTCCAAAAATGAACTTTCTCTGTAATTCTGCTGTAAAGAAGCTGGATCAAGACAGCAGTGTCATTATTCAGCTTGAGACGATAACAGTGTTAATGTTGCTAATAAAATTATTATTATTATATTATTTTTTTTCAAGATCCTTTGATCATTCAGACGTCCAAAGGGACAGCATTGATTTTAAATAGAAATGTCTTTACTGTCATGTTTGTCCTTTTTTTTTCAAATACAGCCCTGTTGCAAACCCATCCCACTGAGTCCCATTGAGTGTCTTGTTATGGTTTGCTTTTACGCAGGGTGTTGTGTGTTTGTATTAATCAGAAGTCTTCTTTCATATCTCTGAGATTTGGAGGTGGAGGGTTTGGTAAAGTATACGTTCACAATGTTTCTTAAACATTTGTCTGTAGATTCAGCTCCCTCCCATAAGTACACATATTTGACTAAATACATACAGTACTTGTGAGCTATTTTTTGGAATAGCGTAAAAACTCTATTATTCTATTCAGAGCATAGCCATTCTCTTTCAGAATGATACAGTAAGATCTGAATGATATAGACCTCCTTTATCTCGCTGTCTCCTGCTCTCTCCTTTCATCTCAGCTATTTATTGATGAGAAAGCGATTTGGGAATCATTATGTGTAAGGGAGAACCTTGAATTTTTTATGCGACGTATGTGTGATGGTGTGAGGTGTTGGCTGCTAGAACGGACATCTTTAGTTACACACACTGTAGGTAAGAGTCACAGAGAGAGTTTTCTTTCAAAAAATCAATCAGATCGACTGTGTTTTTGGATGTTGGAAGCACAGGTTCTAGGGAGCTTAATTCACTGCAAACATACGTAATGCATTTTGTATTAAAACTGTCTACAATTTTTGAAAAGCAGTTTTAACTTAAGATGCTGCTTAACAGCTCTATTGAGATTATTTTTGGAACCCCATTGGGATTTTTTAAAAAACATGAATGTTATAAAATATATTGGGGTTTATGCTTGAGGGAAAAAAAGTATATATATATTTGATCTACTGCATTGGGATTATTTTTTATAACCCTATTGTGATTTTGTATTCTCTTTGATTAAGCATAAATGTAAGAAAATGTATTGGTGTTTATTCTGGAAAGAAGAAAAATAAGATAAAAAAGTAAACTGAGAGGAAGCTCTTTAGACATCCTTATCTGTTTCACTGGCCATCTTTAGAACTCAAAGCTTAATTAGAGCTGAGAAACTAATAAAGGAAATTTAAACTCGATTAACTCTATAACTGTTATCATTTCCACTTTTTTTTTCGAAACACTACTCTAATTAAATCTAAGAACTTCATGTAGAAAAGCTAAAGAGTGAATAGAGACAATTCAAGTCACCTTTATTTATAAAATGCTTTAAACAAAAAAAGATTGTGTCAAAGCAACTGAACAACATTAGTTAGTAAAACTAAACTGTGTCAATAATGCAAAATGACAGTTAAAGGCAGTTCATCATTGAATTCAGTGATGTCATCTCTGTTCAGTTTAAATAGTGTCTGTGCATTTATTTGCAATCAAGTCAACGATATCGCTGTAGATGAAGTGACCCCAACTAAGCAAGCCAGAGGCGACAGCGGCAAGGAACCAAAACTCCATCGATGACAGAATGGAGAAGAAAACCTTGGGAGAAACCAGGCTCAGTTGGGGGGCCAGTTCTCCTCTGACCAGACGAAACCAGTAGTTCAATTCCAGGCTGCAGCAAAGTCAGATTGTGCAGAAGAATCATCTGTTTCCTGTGGTCTTGTCCTGGTGGTCCTCTGAGACAAGGTCTTTACAGGGGATCTGTATCTGGGGCTCTAGTTGTCCTGGTGTCCGCTATCCTTCTGGGATGTAGAGGTCCTTTCTAGGTGCTGATCCACCATCTGGTCTGGATACGTATTGGATCCGGGTGACTGCAGTGACCCTCTGATCTGGATACAGACTGTATCTGGTGGCTAAATCAGGGCTTTATAAGTAATAAACAATATTTTAAAATCTATACAATGTTTGATAGGGAGCCAGTGCAGTGTTGACAGAACCGGGCTAATATGGTCATACTTCCTGGTTCTAGTAAGAACTCTAGCTGCGGCATTTTGGAATAGCTGTAGTTTGTTTACTAAGCGTGCAGAACAACCACCCAATAAAGCATTAAAATAATCTAACCTTGAGGTTATAAATGCATGGATTAAAATTTCTGCATTTGACATTGAGAGCATAGGCCGTAATTTAGATATTTTTTTTTAGATTAAAAAATGCAGTTTTACAAATGCTCGAAACGTGGCTTTCTAAAGAAAATTGCTATCAAATAGCACACCTAGGTCCCTAACTGATGACGAAGAAGTCTTAGACAGTGTTCTAGGTTATTACATGCAAAGTTTTTAGGTCCTATAATTAACACCTCTGTTTTTTCAGAATTTAGCAGTAAGAAATTATTCGTCATCCAGTTTTTTATATTGACTATGCATTCCATTAGTTTTTCAAATTGGTGTATCACCGGGCTGCGAAGAAATATAGAGCTGAGTATCATCAGCATAACAGTGAAAGCTAACAACATGTTTCCTGATGATATCTCCCAAGGGTAACATATAAAGCGTGAAGAGTGGAGGCCCTAGTACTGAGCCTTGAGGTACTCCATACTGCACTTGTGATCGATGTGATACCTCTTCATTCACTACTACAAATTGATTGCGGTCATATAAGTACGATTTAAACCATGCTAATGCACTTCCATCAATGCTAACAAAGTGTTCAAGTCTATGCAAAAGAATGTTGTGGTAAATTGTGGCAAACGCAGCACTAAGATCCAATAGAACTAATAGAGAGATACAACCATGATCAGATTATAAGAGCAGGTAATTTGTAACTCTAAGGAGAAAAAAAGTATGAAAAGAAATATGGTAACAAAAATTTCACAAAAGTATGAAAAGATCTATGGTACTACCATGGCGTTTTGGATATGAACCACAGTCATTCAGTGCTTAAATACGATGGTATATGACTATGTTAGTCATTCAGTACCACATGTATTAATATCTGATTATAGATTTTTTGATTTTTAGCAGTTTAACAAATGCTAAAAACGTGGCTTTCTAAGGAAGGATTGCTATCAAATCTTCCAACCCAGCAGCTCTCATTATACAGTCCAGATAACAGAAGCACAGGAACACTGCAGCACCAGCAGCCAATGCTGTGTGAATAATTAAAGAGCTCAAGGGAAAAGGGCGGGTGTTTGCCAGTGTTTTATAATTACTATAGTATTATAGTTTTTGTTAATATTTTGAGTTCAATAAAAAAAGATTTATGTAGATATATATACATACACATTTATTTTCTATTTAATTAAACTTTTAGTAATTTTGTCGTTCGTTTTTGTCATTTTTATTAGATTTCTTGTTTGTAAGTATTTTTATAGAGGTTTACTTTTACTTTACTTTTTCTTGTTGGGGTTTTTTTGTTTCTGGAACTAAATGCAAATGAGAAATGTTGGCCACTAGCTGAATTAAAATGTTTTTATTTTTTATTTTATTTCAGCTAAGGTTTATTTCAAGTAATGAAAACAATTATGGGTTTAGTTTGTTAATGTTAATAACCCTGATGCACGCACTCACACCAAAACACATTTCACATTTCAATCTTTATAAGTATAAATAAGAAACCACTCACCTCCATTCTCAATAGCATTCATTATGTTTCTCCATCTGGTCACAGTTAATCTACTGTAAAAATTAATGTAAGGTTTCATACATATTTTTATCATTTTTAAAAAAGTAGATAGAACTGAATTAAAATAACTAGGCCATGCAAAGCAAAGAAGGAAAAATGTATTAATGAAACATATTTCCACAGTCAGTAAGCTGTATTTCAGTAATATTTTGAATGTCACAGTCAAAAATATTCTTGAACGTCACTGAATCAACCCAAGTCAATCATTTATGCCAAGGATGTCCAAATTTGGCCCGGGAGGGCCACTGTCCTTGCCTCAACACACCTGCCTGGAGTTTCTAGTATGCCTAGTAAGGCCTTGATTAAGGTGTGTTTAATTGGGGCTGGAGTTAAACTCTACAGGACAGTGTCTGATTTAAACCAACAAAACTCATTTATGTGGGATAAATCAGGTAGAAATAGCTCATTAAGTAAAAAAACACAGGTTACCACTTTTTACAATATAGACAGACAATATCTAAATGTGATTAACTGCTGTTCTTTATAAAGGTTCATTCATGGCTATCTTACTGACCACACCCCATAGGTAACAGTTTATGAATTTCTAGCCAGGGGAGAGTATATAAAGGTGTGATTAGGGTGAACAGGTGTTACATCATATCGCTCTGCTCTGTTGCACCACTAACTGGTTGATTGCCTTTCTGCTGCTGTAGTGTTTCCCTGCTCTGAAGAACTGCAGGCGGTATAGTGGGCTGAGCAACCTTGAGTGACTGCTGTCTGTATGTGATCTGTTAACGTGGTGGTTGCCAGACGGGTGATGTGGTCTGCATTAATTGGTGTTCAAACCATTCTGCGAGGGTGCTTTTTCTTTGCTTCCGGCTCCGCATGACTTGCAGTTCTACCTCTACCCAGTGGCGGCTCCAGACAATTTTGATTGGGGGGGCAATGGGGGGGTCCTGGTCTTTTCAAGGGGGGTCTCATGAAAACCAACAAAAAATACAGTGGACATGGCTAATAACTGCATATTTCTGCTACTAAACAACAAAAACACCTTTGCAATGTAAACAAATGACAGGCTATATTTGTTATTCATATCCTTCACACTGCACTTTCATGTCAGGTATATTATGCATTTTTATTGACATTGATATTTTTACATCTCTTTCCAGATAGATATTATTGAGTTTACAGGCTAAAGTGGTCCTGCTGTTGTAAACACTGTTGCTTTTGTAGAAAAAATATTTGCATCACATTTAAAATATAATTATATTTTAATTCATTTCTGAATAGTTTTTATTTTTATAATGATAATTCAGAGAATGAGAAAATCTGAATAAGCCTTACCAGTGTTGTGATAATTATTTTTACGTGTTAAAAATAAATAAGTACTGTAATATAACAAAAGTTTATTCAAATAACATAAAAAAGACCAGACCCCTCGATGCATGTGAAACTTTTCTCCCTCAAACAGCACGCTAGTGTTACTTCTACACTACAGCAAAGAGTATAGAAGTTACTTCTATACTCTTTGACTACAGGCTACACACTGCAATATAAACAACGTATCTGCATGTTCTCACATCACATCGTTCTTGTAAAATAATAATAAGTAAATAAACACCAAAATCACTTCGCTGAGAATGAAACAGCACTTACCAGCTGCCACGATGTTGAAAATATCCTCTAGCAATTAAAAAAAAGCGTGCAGCATGAGGAATCTTCCTGGTTGGATGAGGTCGTAGTCAGGTGAACGGTCATCATGTTGGTCATTTTATTTACGGCTAAATTATTATTAATAAATTGTACTAATATTATGATTGGGCGTGGGCAGGCATTCACAAAAGTTTATGTTATTACAAAAAAAAATATGAGGAAATTTTGCTTTGACAAAAGGGCACTTAAGGGGCAAAGGAGCAAGTGCTCAAGTGAACCGGTTCTTTCGGACAATTCGATCAAATAAACCAGCTGAAAAAAAAATGGTTCACCGGTTCTTTTGCGCTCGATGTAATGCCGTCATTGGCGATGATTGCCCTTCATTCAAGCCTTTGGTTTACCCGCGCTTATAACATTAGCACAGAATCAGTTCAGAATCAATCACCAAAAGAATCAGTTCGGTTCAGATGCGCTCTGTGTCAGTCTGCTTCACGCTGAATCACGCATGCGCAGTTATCATCAGCTCATCGGTTCTCCAATCGGACGCGTCCGACAGAAACGGTTCTCGGTTCAGTGTATGAATAAATGTCGAAATAATTATCATTTATTATTGTTCTGCGTAGTTTGAAGAGAAACATTTTTGGATCTTTATCCCGAATATATATATATATTTTTTAATCAGGAAGAGGCTGGGGGGTCAAATGGGGGGTCAAGGCATTTTTTGGCAGGGTCTTGAGACCCCCCAAGACCCCCCCTGGCGCCGCCGGTGCCTCTACCACAACTGTTTTGCTTTAACTTTGTTTTTCAGAATTCTGTTTTCAATAAATATTTTTTTTTTTTTTTTGGCTTTAATGATCCCGTTTTGCTGCACCCAGTTTGCTTGCTCTAACTGTGATTTGGTTTGTTATTATGTCCCAGATATTTGTTGTTTATATTTAATGTGCATTTTGTTCTGTTAGATGTTATAATTCTTTCATTTGTCTGTATTTTCATTTCTCAGGTGTCCTTATGCGGTCCTTGTGTGATACAGTAGTAGCTCTCTTTTCACTAAGGTGGTGTGGATTTGCATTGAAATATTCTGGAGTGCGAGTGTTGGTATTTATTATTATGGCCATTATTGAAGCCCATCAGGTAGCCTGCCTCTCTATTGGTCATCGTGGGAGAAAGTGAACCTGTGTGTGTACTTGGTCTTTCAAGGGTGGCATTGTCGTTTCTTAACCCTTCATGGCATCACTCTTGCCACACATATATGAGATTCCAAATTTATTGGCAAAAGTGATTGATTTGGGTTGACAGACACACAAATGACTGAGGCGACCTGTTACCACAACTTAAAAAAAAATTGCATGGTTGCAATTTAAAAATTCAAATTGTATAATTTAATTGAACCTTAAACAAACATTATTTGCTGTTTCAGTTGACATAGTAATGTTGATCATTACATTGACTTATATTACTAATATAAAATATAATATATAACTAATATTGTGCACAGTTTAAACTCAAATTTCTGTGTTAATTGAATTTCTTTACAAATTTAATTTTAGTAACTTAATAAAATTGTCTTGTTAACTTTGGAAATTGGGCAGTGGATTTCTACTTAACAGCATGCTTTGCATAGGACTTGATAAGGAGAATAAATGTTGAAAATAAGTGTTTTTTTTTTTTTTTTTTTTTAGTGAAGGGAAATACCTGTTCGTGTTAAATGGTGTTATGTTTGACATTTAAAAGAGTTTCTGTTATGTTGAAGTTTTTGTGGTTACTATTGTGTTGAAGAGTAGACCTCATGAAGGTAAACACTTTATTGACTTGATTAGCAATGACTGCGCTGATGCCAGTGAAATGTAATGTGGATCTGAACTGAAAAAAATAAATAATAAAATAATAATAATAATATATATATATATATATATATATATATATATATATATATCTTAACGCATTTGTTTTCTAGAATGCAGACAGATGAAGTGCGAACACAAAAGTTCTCAGTGAATCATTTTTGGATGTTCTAAGAACACACACGAGTTTGTGAAAATATCTGGTTGTGTGGTCTGAGATCAGATGAATGTCAGTATGTTTTGAGTTTGTGAAAGGCCTTCTGGTGGACAGTAACCTCAATCTCTCAGTTCCCTTGTGCTGCTGGTGTGTTGGGTAACAGCTAATCAACCAACTTTCAGAGATTTCTCAATACAAATCACCATCTGTGAAAACTGCCTCCAGAAAACATTTCTGTTGCATTTCTTAGACAGATCACATCAATTCTGCAATTCATCAACAGCGTCAGACACCTCACAGGGTAGTTGCTAAATAGCAGTCTCAAAAACAAAATAAATAAGCACAGGGATTCATTCTGAAAGATTCATTAGTTTAGTCATTAATAGGGCGAACACATATTATGCATAACAGGGTGTAAAGAACACAGAACCTAAACCCAGCAACAGAATAAAAAAATAAAAAATAAAAAAAAGAAGTCTGATGGGCAATATTCACACACAATATATTTTACCAACTGTTTGTAATGTTGATGAATCTGGATAATTCTCCAAGAGAGAGTGTTTGCCATCTATTAATTTGCCTAAAACATGCCCAAACCAGACTCATACAAAGACTTTGTGCAGAACCTGATCTATCAGTTGTTTACCCTCTCTTTCTTCATGCAAGTTAAAGCCAAGTTTGCCATTCTCTTATGGGCTTAGACTACACAGCTGCAGTTACATGCAAAACCTATAAGTTTATTTATTTATTTAAATGTTTTTAAATGAAGTCTTATATGCTCACCACAGATGCATTTATTTGATACAGGAAAAACAGTAACATTGTGTAAAATATAATTAATATAATTTGAAGTTTTTAAGATTTTAAAATGTATTTTATTTCTGTGATGCAGCTGTATTTTCAGCATTATTACTCCAGTACTGATTTGCTGTATTATCAATGCAGAATGCTGCCTAATATCTTAGGAAACTGTCATTTTCACTATACCTCATTCAAAAGAACAGCATTTTGTCTTTTTAAATTTTCTTTTTTGCAATAATAATGCTAAAACTTACTGACCCTAATCACACAATCGCAATCAATATCAGTTTTGAGACACAAAACCTTGTAAGCCAACTGACCACTGGGGAGTTTATTTCTATATATATCACAATGTGTATTTATAATTTATCTTATTTTATGGATGTATAAATAATTGTAGTGGAAAATATGCATAAAATACTAATTACCATAATGGTAGTGTTGGGCCTAAAGGTTTGCATAACATTTATTGCACCTATCATTTCCTATGGTGTTAGACATTGTTTACGAATAGGGTAGAGCAGATCATTGAGTTAGGAATATGGTTGTTTGACAGGAATGCTGATCCTGGACCAACAAAAGATGTCCTACTTTGCAAAATCACTGTCATCTATGTACAGTACATGCATTTTAATAACCGTGTGTTACAGAGTTTTGTCTCCTTTAAAATCTATAGAACAAAAAAGGCACAGAGACTGACAGACAAACAGACAGACTTCTATGATGGGAAATCTATGACCTAATTTATCTATAAACATCTGAATTCAGCAGAAAACATTTCCCTGTCAAATCTCCAATGACAAACAATGACTTTCACTTCCTTAAATCAAACCACAAAGCATTTACTTTTCTGCAGAGTGATGCCTGGACAAATCTCAAAATTCACTTTCTCACACTTTCACTTCATATTTTATTTAAACCTGTATAAGGATTGTTAAGGAGGTTTACTCTGGGTGTTTTTAGGCCCGAATGCACTGATAGATTGTATAAAGACATACTGGCAATGGTGAATATTCTTTAGTAATGAGGACTTATTAAGCAATTAAGGGGACTTACTTACGTCAGACCCATTTACACACTCCAAGTAAGGTACCTCTATAGTGTTGTGATTACTGTGTAGACACTTTAACTAAGAGTCTGTGCGTGTGAAAAATAAGGAACTATATTATGACTTATGGCATCACAGTCACTTCAGGTCCTCAAATAGCTTGTCTTAATATTATTTTTCCCACAAGCCCCTCTGTTCTTCCCTTAGCTTGCAGAAAAGCAGAAGTTTTTTTTTTTCTTAGAAAACTATGACTCAGTGAGTTGCATCTACACTCTCAGAAAAAAATGGTTCAAAAGCTGTCACTAAGGCAGTACCTTTTCAGAAGGTACACTTTTGTACATTTTAGGTACTAATATGTACACTGTAGGTAATAATAAGTTAGCAATATGGACCATTTACTGTAGGTACAAAGGTGTGCCTTTTGAAAAGGTACTTCCGCAGTGACAGCTTTTGTAACTTTTGTTTTCTTTCTCTGAGAGTGTAGATGTTAGTACATGGCTACAGGTGAACTATCTGTTGAAAAAAAAAGAACATATTTTTAACATTTGTTAACATTTTGAATACTATGTTTAGGCATTTATTAAAATGTATCAAAGGCAGCAAGACATTCTCCTACAGATCTTGTCAATCCACAAACTGGTAATTTTCCAGGCATAGCTCACATGTGATGCATCATACTGAAACAGAGACGTCATATTGACACAAAACCATAACTGAGGTATGCTGAAAATGTTTAGCTGAGATGGCAGTGCTGTCAAAATCCAACTGCATTCATTTCATTGACAATGTGTAGGAAAAGACTGCCAAAGTGTCATGTATTTTATAGTGCACATGGGTTTAAAGCAGATTGAACATAAAGCTTGTTATACACAGTTTTTTTTATTATTATTATAAGGTTAAAAAAAACTCATCCCACTCTTCTAGGCCAAGATTATTTCTATCATCGCTTGAATTACGGCATTACATGCCTTCTTTCTGAACGTGATATTTTGGGCGGAACATTTGGCAAATTACGCTCCAGCACTTATATTATTGCACTGGTTGGTTATTAACTGTGAGCTGACAGAGTGTCAATCAATGATTTGGAGAATATGGCGAACATAAATAAAGAAACAAAGTTGCTTGTCAGATTTCCCTAAAAATCAACTATATTTTTTTCACGCAAATTTACAAAAAATGAATCCCAAAGTCGTATAAAATATTCTCACCAACTCTGAGCCTGATCGAGACGGTAGGCAATACATCGCACGTGATGATGATCATCATGTCAGGACCGCTTCCAATGTAACTAATGTTTATTGTCATGGTGTAAAGAACAGAAACTGCTCTTTGTTAATAATTGGAATCTTTTTCTAGGAGTGACCTAGCCTTTTTGCTCAGATGGCCTGCATCCCAGGAGATCCTGTCAATCAACATCTTCAGGACACTATGCTCCATGTGACTAGTAAGCCAATTCTCAAATAACTGCTATGATGGTTTTGTTCAACCCACTTAAATTATAGTACTGAGGAAGACTGTGTCTGTTTCCCAAATAGTGAGGCCAAAATATATATTTAATGGAGGCTCTAGAAACAAATCTGATTGTGATTAAAGCAGAAAAATGCTAAATAAATTAACCAAAACTATTTTTTTAAGTTTGGGATTATTTTAAAGTTAGAGTAAATTAAATTATCACATATAATAGTTTTGATGTACTCTTTTTGACTGAAACCTGGCTCAAACCAAATGATAATTTTGGTCTAAATGAGTCTACTTCACCAAACTACGTACTGTTATAAGCATGAGCCCCGTCAGACTGGTCATGGGGAGGTGTTGCAACAATATATAGTGATATTCTCAATGTTACCCAGAAAACAGGATACAGGTTTAATTCATTCGAAATACTTCTGCTTAATGTTACACTGTCAGACATGCAAAAGGCATCTCTCCTATCTCTTGCTCTGGCTACTGTGTATAGACCGCCAGGGCTCTATACAGATTTCCTAATAGAATTAGCAGATTTCCTCCAAAGACAGATTCACAAATGACCTGCCAGATTTATATCAAACTGCTCTGTCTACCCATATACACATATGAACTAGATGAAATGACTGACAATATGGGCACTATCTTCTCTAATACATTGGAATCTGTTGCCCCCATCAAATTGAAAAAGATTAGAGATAAACATACTGCACCATGGTACAACAGTAATACCCATTCTCTCAAGAAACTTGTAATCTTAAGCACAAACAAATGGAGAAAAACTAACTTAGAAGTTTTTAGAATTGCATGGAAAAACAGTATGTCCAGCTATAGACAGGCTCTAAAAACTGCTAGGGCAGAGCATATCCACAAACTCATAGAAAATAACCAAAACAATCCAAGGTTTTTATTTAGCACAGTGGCTAAATTAACAAATTACCAGATGCCACTTGATTCAAATATTCCATCAACGTTTAATAGTAATGACTTAATGATTTTCTTCACTGATAAAATAGATAACATCAGAAATACTATAACAAATTTAGATACTACAGTGTGTAGTACTTCAGCTTCATTAATCACACCCAAAGAAAAACTTGCTGTGCTTTATAAATATAGGACAGGATGAGCTAAATAAACTTATCACTGTATCTAAACCAACAACATGACTATTGGATCCTTGTAGCCACTAAATTACTGAAAGAGTTGTTACCTGTAGCCAAAGAACCGTTTCTCAATATTACAAACTCATCGTTATCTTTAGGTCACGTCCCAAAACCATTCAAGCTGGCGGTTATTAAGCCTCTTATTAAGAAACTACAACTAGATCCAAATGAACTGGAAAATTACAGACCCATTTCAAATCTTTCACTTATGTCTATAATTTTAGAAAAAGTTGTGCCTGCTCAATTGTGCTCCATCTTGCAAAAAAAAAAAAAGGATCTATAAAGATTTTCAGGTTTTAGACCCAACCATAGCCAAGAAACTGCCCTTGTTAAAATTACAAATGTCTTGCTTCTTGCGTCAGACCAAGGCTGCATCTTACTGCTAGTTTTACTTGATCTTAGTGCTGCCTTCAACACAATAGATCATGACATACTCATAGATCGATTACAAAAAACCATAAGGATGGTTTAGATCCTACCTGTCCGATCGCTACCACTTTGATTATTTTAACAGGGAGTCATCTCAATTATCTCTAATAATGTACAGAGTGCCACAAGGATCTGTTCTAGGTTCTCTGCTCTTTTCAGTATGCATGCTGCCCCTTGGTAATATTATTAGAAAAAATGGAATTAGTTTCCATTGTTATGCTGATGATACTCAACTACCGTGTATATTTCATAGAGACCAGATGAAACTTCTAAATTATCTAAGCTAACAGAGTGTGTTAAAAATGTAAAAGATTGGATGAACAATAATTTTCTCTTATTGAATTCGAATTTACTGTTACTTCCTCTCCAGTCAACAATCTGTGTGTTATATTAAACAGAAACTTCCTAGTCTTTTGAAAATCATATTTCCCATGTTAAAAAAACAACATTCTTCCATCTTAGAAACATTGCTTAGTTACCTGTTTCATGACCTCTAGACTGGACTATTGTAATGCACTTCTAGGTGGTTGTCCTGCATCTTCAATAAACAAGCTACAGGTAGTCCAAAATGCAGCAGCTAGAGTCCTTACCATGTCAAGAATATATTACCCCAATTTTAAAGTCTCTGCATTAGCTGTCTATTAAGTTCTATATAAGTTATATAGATTATTATTACTTACCTACAAGGCCCTTAATGGTTTAGCTCCTGCTTACCTAACAAGCCTTTTACCATGCTACAATCCATCTCATTCCCTAAGGTCACAAACGCTGGACTTTTGGTAGTAGTTAGGATAGAAAAGTCCAAACTTTGTAATAGCCTTCCTGATAATGTTCGGGGTTCAGACACAATCTCTGTTTAAATCTTGATTAAAGACACATCTCTTTGACCAAGCGTTCAAATAATGCATCTCATAATCTTCTATTGCAGTTATACAGTATCTGATCAAATGCACAAAATCATTATTCCTAAGCTTGTGTTAAACAAATAATTTTTGCTTGGTTGGAACAGCAGCAATGCTAATTATATCTATATTTGTTTCTCTGTTTCTGCTTCTGATGTCACATCCTGTGGTTTCAGTCTGGATTCAGCCCTTACAAAGAACTGATAAGAACCCACACCTGAGAAGAAATGATGCAAACCCCTCAAAGGACCTCAGAAAATAACAACTCTGAAACAACATAAACTACAAAATGTAATCATTGTAATCAATGTAATCATTGCTGTTAATGGTATTCGTTGTCTGCTTGATTGCGTCATTAACTAAATTTTACTGTACATTTCTGGCATATGTACATCAATTTGTCATAACTTAAAAGCTACTAAATATATTGTAGAAACTTAATTTTCTGTAAAGCTGCTTTGCAACGACTGTGTCATGAAAAGCACTATACAAACAACCTTAAATTAAATTGAATAAAGAGTTATTGCACACTTTTTAATGGGATAAAAGAGGTACAAAATTCTAAGAATTTGATGGAAAATCCGATTTTGGTTTCCATTTGTTCCCCCAGGTGTCTAAAAGAAAACCGATAATCATAACAAAAAAAAAAAATAAAGATCTAGTGTGTGTTTTTCTTTTGCTGTAGGTGATCAGTCGCTGGCAATGCAAAAAAAAATGTGTACGTTTTGCTACAGTGCTTGTGGTAAAACATGAGCACAAATAGAAAGGGACACAAAATGAAATACAACATTAGCGTAAGACGCAGCGGCTGCATGTGTGTTTGGTTACAGGCCGTCCTGTGACCACTGTGTGTACAGGGTTGGAGTGGCAGCCCACAGATTTGCAGGGGCTGGGGTGCGTTGAGGAGTAGCGGTTAACCCCAAACTTTGACGGAAGAAACATCCCTTGTGTACATCTCGTGTGTGGGTGTTGTGAGGTCTTTTGAAGCATAATGCCACAGGAAGCTACAGTAAGATGCAGAGGAGGAAGTCCTGTAACTACCCCCAGAACCTCACTGCCAAGAATCAGGAGCCCAGACCACCCAGAACCAGGTTTGGGAGGGAGGAAGGGAGAAGGCAACAGGTAGGGAAGGAAATGTAGAGGAAATACAGTGTTGAGAGAGTCTGTCTGCATATTAGTGGGGGGGTGGGGCACATAAATGAAAGAAACACCCTTGATTAAAGGCTGGTTGGCATCTGAGAAAACCACACTTGCCTCTTTAACTGATGTGGGAAATGGAAAGCAGTGTAGGAACCCTGTCATCCTGACCTGCATTGGGCTGTGTCTCTTTTCCTATTCCTCAAGTACACAGACAAATTAAGGATGTCACTTAATCTGTATAATGCTAAGCTGCATTGCTTGATTACCTTTTGAAAGATTAGTAAATCTTTCATGAGCTGTGGCAGGTTTAAAACCACAACTTCACAACTCTTGTATAATAGACGATAATTGGATGGTAATTGAAAGATTTCCACTTGCTCCAGGCAACAACGAAAAACTTGGACTTACATAACACAGTTGTTCTCCAGAACCATGGTGAATTACAGACAAATTCAAGAGACACTAAAGGCTGTTTGATTACATGAAATCTGGTCTACATTGTGGTCATTTCTGGACAAGAACAGCTGCTTAGATAAAAAGAGCCCAACTAACACACATGTAAAACAACTAAGCACAGTTCTTCATGTTCTTTTTATTTACCATTTAGTAAACCTGAAATGGATGATACAACAATTCACAAAATTGGAAATTTAAAAACTGTACTGTGTAGATAATCATGTCTGAATTTCTTTATCCAACAGTACTAGTTTTATTAAGATTAAAGGGGTAGTTAAGCCAAAAATGAAAATTAAGCTATAAATTACTCACCCTGTAGTCATCCTAGGTGTATATGACTGACTTCTTTCAGACGAGTTCAGTTGGAGATATTTTAAAATTTGTCTTTGATCTTTCAAGCCTTTTAAATGCAACTCAGCGGGTGTTGCACTCCATCGGTCCATGAGAAGTTTAATAAAAAGCTCATCCATTAAAAAAGGTGAACAAATGCCTCCTGTAGTGAATCGATATATATCGTATATCGTATATATCCAAAACATAATAATCACTTAAATCTGCTCAGTCAGGTGTGCCATGAAAAACTATCCAAACTTCATATCAGTATTATAATTCGTTATTTATTTATTTTTATCAAATTAAGTTAAGTATTAAAAAGAGCTTGTCAGTAAAACTTTGTAATGCCACTGAATCCTCAAGCTCTCAGCGAAACCTCGTCACTTCACCCGCCTCCACTCAGATTGATGCACCGTGCACAGCCTGGAGGAGACAAATCTCCACTTTTCGCAATGCAAGTGTAAATAAATAACTGATATTTGAATATTACAGCATTTTCTTTACTCAAACACTATGTCTGTAAAGGCTATTTTTTAGTTTTTGAAGACCAGAGAAGTAGGTTATTTGCCAATATACTTGTGCGTAAGCGCATGAGATTTTGGCCAAGTGGATTTAATAACAAGAAAAATTAAGCACCCGATGAACGTTATAAACTTGTAAAAGTTGATGAAAGCGTATAATGCCCTTGCCTCAGATGCGTTCGTTCTGTTGACAGACAGAACACAGATCTCCTCATTCGCTGGCCGAAAACTTTGTAAACTCCATTTGAGCTTGTTTTTCATATAGCTTAATGTTAAGTGCACGTGTCTGATACAACAACACCAACACTGGCGACACAGTTTTGTTTAATTATTGTTTTTTCTCCCCTCTGCATTTCAGTAAAGTGTGCCACGAAATTGCTTTATTTATAAACACCCACAACACTTGAGTGTATTTGGTTGCATAAGCTCAACAACTACGAAAAATAACTTCTATAATACTCGCGAGGCAGCTTTATACACGCAAACTTTACATTATACAGGCACATAATACATCCTCTGGAGCACGCGAGTACCAAATGGTTTAAAAGGTATGCAAATTATATACATGAGATTTTGTGACCATGTAACAATGACCCCACAATTAGTCAAGAGTCAGTTCTGTCAGCTGTCATGAAATGCGAGTGAAAGTCTTGTATCGCAGCGTGCAGCAGGTCACTGTAGTGCAGACAAGATACGATGATGAGAAGCGTGCTCTAGAGAGAGTGTATGGATTCGAAGCTGGTTTCGAATTACCGATAGTTTGTGTGGATTTATTTTATTATTCTAAGTTACATGCTATATTAATTAAATGCAGGAATTTCCCTCATTATAAACTTGAAAGCTGCAGGAATTATTTAAACCATGCGATAGCTACATACAGCCCCCCACTGAAATTTAGGACCTGGTAAAATGTAACTCTATTATCCAGAGATTTGTAAAATAAAATAAAATAAAACTTTTTCTAAGATTTTCAGGCCTGAATGCATGGCATTTCCAGGTTATTTATGACCTTTCAGACCCTAAAAGCAACTGATGCATGCTATTAATCACTTATACTGGTTAACCAATGTGATTGCGCGAATGCTCCGTTACCTCTTCCTTCTGTAATTGCGTGCCGGATCCATTACCCATCTTTGTTCCGGGACCTCGCAATTTACAAATTAAGCACTGCGTATGAGGTCAGCTTTGTGCAGCAGAAATATCAAAACAAAACAACTGTCACTAATTAGAAGTACAAAACGAGGATTTGTAAAGAAGAATGTCGGAGGATTTCGATATACTGTATGTCAAGAGGAGACTGGTTTCCCTTTCCTTCCTTTGCTCCTGTTAACAAACATTGGTTTTCACGAGACTCACCGGTTCAGCGATGACCTCCACTGTCATTTCCACAGAACTGCTTCTTTTTATAACTGTGGGCGCAAGCTAGATTAAAGTGATTATAACAATTTTTATATGGATTTTTTTCTTACAATAATGCATTGATTCGCTACAGATAGCCTTTGTTCATCCACTGGAGCCATGTGAGACACTTTTTTTAAAGGATTCACTTTTTATTAAACTTCTTATGGAGATGGAGTGCAACACTCACTGAGTCCAACAACTTGAACAATCAAAGACCATTTTTTTTTAAATAACTCTGACTGGATTCATATGAAAGAAGGAAGTCATATGCTTCATGACTTCAAGGTGAGTAATTTATGGGCTAATTTTCATTTTTGGGTGAACTAACTCTTTAGGGGTGGTTGGAAACTGACAAATAAAACTCTGAATGTAATGAACCTGGCATCAAATCCAGCAACTAGTTTTTTCTTTTTCTTCGAAATCTAGCAGCATGGTACCTTGTAAACACAGCTTTGTTTCCAGATGAGCTTTTAAAAACATGTGCACTCTGTCTCCTGAAAATAGAGTAAACCAGACAATCAGATTGGAGAATATGGGAATATGCATCCGTTGGAGTGTCATCTGAAGCCTTAGTCTAGATGATTGATCTTTATCAGAAGATGATATGTACAAAAACTTTTTATAAACATATTATTACAAAATCTCCAGTGACTAGAGATCAGTTGTTGTGTTTGACCATTTCTCTGTTCAGTGGAGGATCAATCTATCCAGGATGAAAAAATGAGAAAGCTGGAAAGTCCCAAAACAAGTTACCGGACCATTTGGTTCCGCTCCCCAAAACTATTTCCAGCTATAAGCCATGAGTCAGAAAGACATCACGGATCTGATAAAGGGTCAGTTGACTTGGGGACTTATGGGGGGATGGGATGTCTCATTTTCCAGCTTTGCATTATCATCATTTCCAGTACAGCATGTAAAACTTGAATATTACGGTACGGATACACCAATTAGTGCTCTTTCATCTTAATTTGTTTTCTTTTGCGAGTCACAAAAGCCATATGTTTTGATGTGTTGTTTTAGTTTTGCATAATTTCTGGGTGATATAAAGCAAGATGTGAATGAACATATTTGAAGTTGTTTACATTGTTTTGTCAGATACACTCTCTCTGTTTAAATCTAGATTAAAAACACATCTCTTTCGCCAAGCATTGAAATAATACATCTCATAAAATGTGACTGCAGTTGTATCTGATCAAAGGCACATTACTATTCTTTAGCTTGGGTTAAACTAATACATTTTACTTGGTTGGAACAACAGCTACGCTAATGATGTCTCTATTTGTCAAGCTTCAGTCTGGATCCATAACACCTGAGAAGAGATGATGCTAATCCCTCAGAGGACATCAAGCAATGTTAACCTTTAATTGCTACAAGTGTGATTGCATCATTTAATAATTGCTGTTAATAGTGATTATCATCTGGCTGACTACGTCTTGTATTCGTTTTTCCAAAAATGTCTGTCATATGCGTATAAATTGAGTCACCGCTGATAAGCTACTACTAAATATTGTAGAAACGTAATTTTCTGTAAAGTTGCTTTGCAATGATTTGTATCGTAAAAAACACTATACAAATAAACTTGAATTGAATTGAATTTTGCCCTGACATGCAACCTGTCAAATTCTACACATGTAAAGTATAAGCGTTTTTGAAGCAGTTGGAAAACAATGTAAAAAGCTATTATTTTTGGTCTTCAAGCAATCATCCATTCAAATATTATCAGGAAATTTTGTGAAATTCACCTGAATGTGAAATGCTTGTTGACTATATGTAAAGCAAGTAAAGGCTGTAGAGCACACAAATTAAAAGCATGCATATCTAAAAGCAATTTTATACATGCTAAAACATTTATACGGTTAAATACTCTATTATTTTCAACTTTACTGTACATACTACATGTACATACTTTCACAACTTTAATACTTTGCATGTTAAACTGTTATAGTAAGTGTTAATCAATTTACAATTACATTTTTCTTTCTTTTTTTCTTCTCCTTTGGCAACCATCCAGGTTATTACCAGATCTTACTGAACTGTGTTTATTCTTATTAATTATCATCACAGCCATCAAAGAGACTTCGACATTTGATTCCAATAATTAATAATTTGAATTGAATAATTTGTGCAGTGCGTAAGTTTTACCTCTTTGTCGCGAAAGTAAGGAGATAGTTTTGAACATTGATTGGTTATGCACTTGCGCAATAATTGATTTTGGATCATTTTAACCAAACGTTACTAAATGCAGCTATTAATGCCTTAAGCCCCATTCACATAAAGAACGATAACTATAAAGATAACTATAAAGATAACGATATTAGCGTCCACACCAGCGAACGATATCGTCTGTTTATTCTGAGCGCACGTGCGTCTGCCGCTTTAAATCCTCGAGCTCGTTACAGCAGGATGGATTCTGATTGGATGTCAATGTTTATATCGTTCATCAGCTGGAAAAAAATCGTTCTGAAACTGATTCCAACGATACCGTTTCTCTATGCCTTTATTGTTATAGTTGTAGTGTGGACTCTGCTATTCTTTAATATTAAGAATGATTTTTATAACTATATTTTTATCGTTATCTTTATAGTTATCGTGCTTGGTGTGAACAGGCCTTTATTATGCATGACCATATTCTACATCCATTAACCTGACCCAATGCTTAAACTTAACTATGACCTTACTAACTATTAATAAACAGAAAATAAGGAGTTTACTGGGGAAAACTCTTAGTTAATAGTGAATATGTGTTCCCTAATCTAAAGTGTTACTGACTTTTCTAACAATTTTATCTTTATAACAAGCTCAGAACTATAAGATGAAGATGAACAAGTTGATTTATTTCATAAACCAAGTGGCAGTGTTTCCACATTCCACACACATCTGTCTGGCCGCTTGCTCAACTGACTGTTTGCATTTTTTCTTCAAATGATTCATATATTTAATGAATGAAGCAAATATGTCTTTTGATGTCTTGGTGCAGAAATTAGGTACTGCTGTCGATCTGGGTGGTGGAACACTAAATATACAGAGTTTGTTGTACTTTTCTTATTGTTATTGGAATAAAACAATCTCCCTAAAGTCTCTAAATGTTTAACTGCCTTATTCGATTCTACGATTGAATTTATTTTTCGATTTCTCAGTGTGAAAGCAGATGTGGTTTAGGACATGACCAGACAGAGGTTCAACTGTAATTGTAAGCTGTCACTTACCAGTAAATGACCAAAACAGGCAGCTAGGACTATGTTGAAACATAAAATGACAGTGTAATGAATGAACTTTAATGTATGGTAGAAAAATTACGTTTCTTGGGTTCCAAGTAAACCAAACTCTGATGTAAAGCTAAGCACCTTAAAAATCTAGATTTATTTATATTATGGGCTACAAATTTTCAAACAATTTCAGGAATAAAAAAATAAAAAATCTTACAAATAATGAAAAACACATGACATATTTATTACTCTGCATATTTATTACTCTGCATATTTCTGTTTTTCCTTTATATTTATTTTCATCTATTTATTCCTCCAAAAAGATGTGTATCAGAGGTAAAGCAAAGAGGTTATTTTGGCCCATATCTGTCGCTTCTATAAAGCTCTGTTATGGTTATTGGGACGAGCTGTATAAAACCACCACTAGAAAGTTATCTTTCCTTTATTTGTTTTGTCTTTTCTTTGCTGTACAATTAGAACGAAGCCCTCTTTCATCGTAAGAGGAAGAAGTGTTTTTGAAGTTGCTGTCTTTCCCGAGCGCTCTGGGCACACCTGTAGTCTAAATTGCCAGTGTTGTCACATATTGTCTCTCCCTCCCTCGGCTTCTGTGTCCAAAACACTTCCGTCCACATCAAAGACCCCACCATCAAACGAACGCACAGAGACAAAATAATATTTACCTCAGCTTACTTCATTCATGCAACAGCCAAACACAGACACTGATGATGAGTCTGATATCACACACGCCACATGAGAGTGTCAACTCTTGGTGTCTGGCGCTGTTCTCGGAGTACTAGAGCTTCAGGGTATGTGTGTGTGTGTGTGTGTGTGTGCGCATGTGTTCTCATTCAGGTTGCATAATCAGAAGTCAGAGGTTTCTTCAGTTTTCTCCGTTTTGTTCAAAGGATATTCTGTATTATTCTTGCATAAATATGTGATCTGCAGGTCACTAATATTAACAATTCAGAGCTTTGAATAACATATACCAAGATGCCTACCTATACATGTGCAGTTTTGTAATTGAAATACTAAGGTTTCTCAATAATAAAGGTGCTCCTCAAAATGATTTGTGGCTTTGTTTGGAGACTCATGTGTTAGTGATATCTAATCTGACAAAGACTACTCAGAAAATGGAGCCCTTTGTGTCAGAAAATAGATTACTGATTCAATTCTGGGAGTACCACTAAGTTTTCATTTGCCTTGTAATGAATAACACATAATAACTGAAAAAAAAAAAAAGATTCAAATTCAAATTGTTCCAAGAATTGTGCAAAGCATGGCTAAATTTCATTGTACCTCACCACATTATTTACAGTCAGCATTCTTGTACTTTGTGCCAAGAACAATATTTTCTGTAAAACACTGATAGCTATATGTTTAACCAAAACAGAGTAGAATATACAGAAACCGTCAACATAACGAAAATCACATTGAAAAACAACTAAATATAGAATGTATAAATTATTTTAAATGAAAATGTAACACTTTAGTTTAGGGACCAATTCTCACTTTTATCTAGTTGTTTATTAGCATGTGAATTACTAGCACATTGGTTGTTTATTAGTACTTATAAAGCATATATTAATGCCTTATAATGCATGACCACATTTTAGAACCCTTTATCCTACCCATAACTAAACTTAAAAACTATCCTACTTATTATTAATAAGAAGCAAGTTAGGGGTTTACTGAGGCAAAGCAGGGTCAATTGTTAGTTAAAAGTGAAATTTGGGCCTTAAAATAATGTGTTACCAATAAAGAATGTATAAAAAGTGAAGGCATGTTTTGTATTTCATTAAAAGCAAAAATAAATAAATAAATAAATACAATACAATACAATTACTTAACTCAATATATAACCTATTCAAATGTAATGGTGACGAATACTGATATGCAAACTGTACATTCAGTAATTAAAATCAATGTTTAAGTCAGAATCGATAGCCTTGTAGACAAAAGTTTGAGTCTGTCATGTGTTTCCTACCAATCCTGTCCCCCATCACTTTCCCCTCACTATATATTAGGGGTGTAACGGTATGCAAAAATCACTGTTCGTTACGTACCTCGGTTTTAAAGTTTTAAAGGTTCGGTTCATTTTCGGTACAGTAAGGGAAAGAAATGCAAACATTAAACTGCAGGTTGTTTATTAATATAAACTTTTTTTTAACAATTTGTTTACACTTTAAAAAAAATAAATACTTTTTAATAAAATATAAATTAGTGAACAAACTCCATCGCACACCTGTAAGTGATAGGTGCATCTAAAGACCAGGTGGGTCATATCAACATATAAGGAACTCCCGCCTAGTTGTAGTGATGTTCACACTCGAGTGATGCCTTTTGAAAACCTTAGGCTGGTGACACATTGGCATATTGCATCTGTCACACATATTGCATCTGTCTATTTTGCTGTCAATACTGTTGACGGTGTTCTTTATCAGTAGGCTTTATATTTATGCTCAACATGAAGATATAGATATTGTTGTCGTGAAGACAAGATCCTGGTCTGTCGGTGGTGTCCCTCTGTCACCTACAGTAGCAGCAGGGCGCCAGCGCCGTGTCAGGCACGATTTTGGTATGTAAAGACACAGAAAATGCGAGGCAGCAGAAACGCACGCTCATGCCACACAGCCAGAGTGTGTCGCCAGCCTTAGAATCAGCTGCAGGGCAGGATTTGCGCTGAACGCGGAGACTACCGCCACTTAATATGTTCATTTGGAAACACGAAAATGTACTTATGTTCCAATTGAAAATTGCATTCATTCATTCGGTACACACGTGCACCGTACCGAAAGCCCTGTACCAAACGGTCCAGTATGAATACACGTACCGTTACACCCCTACTATATATATATATATATATATATATATATATATATATATATATATATATATATATATATATATATATATATATATATATATATATTGTCCATTACAAACTTCACAATTTTGAATGATTGGCACCTGCTTGTTCTCTCACAATGAGGCACAAAGTCGCCTTCCAAAACCTTTACTCTCACTGTTCCGGTCTAGTGGAAAAACTCCACCCGATCTGCTGAGACTATCAAAACATTTAAGAAGCATCTGAAGACACACCTCTTTTGCAAGCACTTAACTAATCCACAACCATAAACAAAGGAACTTAGTATAACCCCTATTTATTTAGTAATACTTTGTGTACTAATCTAAGTGAATAAACTTGGATATTAATATGGTTTGCTCTATGAGAAATTGCTTGTGATGTTCCTCATTTGTTTAAAGGCATCTACTAAATGAATGAATATAAAATGGAATCCGTGCATAAAACCAACATAGCACAAAAATAACACTATTTACTGAGCATTACCCACGTACAGTATCTCCATAAAGCAGTTTTTCGGTAGCATAATGGACACTGATATGTTTGCCTACGTTTTTAGGGTTTAACAATAAATTATCTTAACAATAAATGTGGTCACACTTGTCACATTCATTACTTTTACACCTATCTCTATAACGCAGCACAGTCAGACCTCTGCATTATGTGAGCTTTGAGGATTGTGAAACACTCAGGTCACATGTTTGCTGTGTTCCACATGTCGGTCTACCACGAAGAACAGAAACTCATGTGCATGTCCATCTGTGTTGATATTGTCCACACATTTCCCCACGTCTGCTGTGGCCATGGGGTAATGTTGTTGTTTGTCAGGTGCTCTTCCTGTGTGTCGAGGACTCACATGTCTAGACAAACGGCAAGTGTCTAACCCATCTAGCTATTCCTTTGTTAACATGTTGACATCTCAGAATAAGATCAATGGAATTGTGTCAGACTCAGAGCCTGTTATTAAATGAATGTCAGCTGTCTTCAGCGCATCTAGGCACTCTCAAATAGCCCTGTGGACATTCTACCATTGCACATCAATTGCTTCCTGAAATCAAAGTCAAATAAAAAGCGATGAGAACTGATTTAGTTAGCGATAACGCTGGTTGATATGCTTTTATCAGACTAATGCAACACATCCTAAGGCTGCTTCTCTAAAAGTACTTTTATGAGCGTGAATTAGTATGGTGACTCAGTGTGTGTCTGCATCGCTGAGTGCCACAAAGTCTCACCATGATACAGACACATACCAATCTGTGGATTCCTGTTCTCGTAGCCAGTCTATTAGCTTCTCTCCTGTAATTACATTGACCTTTAATGTGCCTCTCCCGTAAGTATTACACTAGTAAATTAAAGGTCTCTGCTGCTCCTGACAAAACACCCCCAATTCCTCTTCACCCTTTCTTATGTAAATGCATTGGATGTTGCTTTTTTTCTTTTCTTCAGAGGTCAGTCGAGAATTGCTTTAATTCTATGCTTAAAAAACAGACTATTTGTACACTCTTAGTGCTGTTTTCTAAGGCAAGCATCATCATTTCATTACTTTTGATCATTCCTTTCAATGCTCTGGCAAACAATATCACTCAAAACACAAAAACCTTTAGACCAAAAAAAAAAAAAAAATCAAATTAAAACTAAATCAAAGATTGTTTTCCCTAAAATTATATTTATATTAATTTAAATCAAAATAAATGACAAAAAGAAAGAATCAACAGAAAATTCTCTTTACATTTTTTTTTTTACATTTTTTTTCTTTTTCATTTTTGTACAAAACAGGTTTAAGCCAGGAACATTTTGTGAACTAAAAATCAACTAAATAAATGACACTGTGGTTTTACTTTTTTTCTGTGTAGCATTGTGAAGCTAATACAGAATGCTAATATTGGACATATGCTTTTATTTAGTAATCTCTCGCTCGCCGTCAATGTATTTCACAAACACTTTTATGTACATTGTAGTTACAGTATCAGACACAGTAAGAATGTTCACTTCGTAATGCTTTAGCAAACACACGCCCAGCAACTCCCAATGTGGGCAGCGTGTTTGGCAAACGATTTACACTGTTTGCATGAAACTGGTTTAAGTCTTTTGTTTTGTTTCACTTTTTCAATGTCAGGTTAATCACGGTCTTCAAATGGATTAGTCCTGTTATGTTGCAACTGTCTGAGTGTCGGCATTGACATGTTATTGGATTGTGTCAGGTAATATTTAAACATTCCAGGTACATACTGTGTGTTTTAATGTATATAATGCCCCAAGTGCTATAAAATGGTACTAAATATATTTATAGATGTTAAACCGGTGCAAGCAACGGAAATAAATAATAATGCACTTACAGGAAACAAATGGGATGACATTTTTATACACAATGAGCTTGGGAAAGGCTTTGTGTGTCCATACGCTCGCTCACAGATGTCTGTGACAGGATTTCAGAGGAAATTCCCTTTTTTTTTTTTTTTTTTTTTTTTTGTAGTAGAATTATTATTGCACAAAAATATGACTTATGTCTCAGTCACTGCTCACATTTCATGGTTACATGTAGCTATCGAACACAAAATGTCAGAACCTAAGTGGCACAGTATGGGTAGATCCCATTTCTCTCAATGATACATTTTTTGTTAAAATGTATGTTTAAAAAAAATTCAAAAAGTTCACATTCATGAAAAAAATATCAATAAGCAATACAGCAAATTTTAAATAGTAATAATTTAAATTGCTGCATTTGGTTTTAAATCTGACTTTTCTATGAAACAAACGAATTAATATTTTTTTCTGAGTAAAAGAACAGACCCACTTTGTAATAAGTGTCCTTGACTACTAAGTGCTTACATGTTAATTAACATTTGATACAATGTGCTTAATTAATTTATTTACTAACATCTATAATTACTCTGTTGAACCTACTTCTATCCCTTAAACCTGACTATACCACCAAACCTGCTTCTAACTTTACCTGTATCCCACTTCAATAGCAGCAAAAGTGTTTTAAAATTCAACATGAACTAAACAGGTACACTGTACCTAACAATACATTATTTTATTATTAAATACTGTAATATTAATTGGGACCAAAATAATATTTCCAATCAAGAACCTCAAAATGTATACATGCTGCAACTGTTGGTCTAACACAAGGTTCATTCTAGTTTATATGACTCAAAAAACTTTTCATAAAGAACAAAGTGTAGATGTTAGTTTTATAGTGTACTTGTCACCCGTAATGCAGCATAATGTGAGCTTACATGAGGATATTGAAATATGTTGTACATTTTTGCATACACCAACTGAAAGATTTATTATTAAATTGTGTGATAACGACACGAGCAGTCACAAGGAAGATCAATAGCGAAGCTGGGGTCCAAAGGGTTGTTTATTTAAGCAAGTGTGAAAAATATGCAAATAAACAGGTATAAGAGTTTAAAACAAAAATTCATTGCAATAAAAACAGTCTACAGCTAGAACTGCAAGTACTGAAAACAGTACCAACTCCCCTCTACAACATCGAGGCTGTAGTTTCCCTTGCACAGCACAACAATCGTGTCCAAGCTGTCCCCCAACTTCTAGTGGAGGCCATCTTAAATACACATTTTTTTTCCGCTCTTCTCAAATTGGAACATACCATTTTATTTATTTTTTATTTTTTAAACTCTTGCTTCTTGACTCTTATTATATACATAATTTAGAAACAAGATTTTAAATAAATACAATTTAAAAAGAAAACAAATAAACCAAAACATTTGCACCGACATTAACAGTGAAATCCATGATGGTAGACATTTTCAAAGTCTCTCCATCACAAATTGTTAATATCCTTGACTTTCAAATATTGGTTACCCAAATATAGGGGGGAAAAACAGATATTTTTATATGAAATGACATCAGCATCTTCAAAAAGTTGGATAGCAGAAGGAAACATGAAGTGCTCCAAGATAAATGGGTGCAGTGACTTTGGTTTTCAAAAACACAATGGACCAACACCAGCAGATGACATTGCACCCCAAATCATCAAAGACTGTGGAATCTTAACACCGGAGTTCAAGCAAACTTGGTCCATGAGCATCTCCATCCTTCCTCCAGACTCTAGGACCTTGGTTTCCAAATAAAATACAAAACCTGCTCACATCTGAAAAGAGGACTTTGGACCACTGGGCAACAGTCCAGTTCTTCTTCTCCTTAGCCCAGGTAAGACACCTCTGACGTTGTCTGTGGTTCATGAGTGGATTAACAAGAGGAATACAACAACTGTAGCCAAATTCCTTAATACTCTTGATGCCTTGACCCCAGTCTCAGTCCATTCCTTGTGAAGTTCACTCAGATTCTTGAATCAATTTTGCTTGACAGTCCTCATAAGGCTGTTGTTCTCTCGGTTGGTTTTGCATCTTTTTCTTCCACACTTTTTCCTTCCACTCAACTTTTTGTTAACATGCTTGGATACAGCACTCTTTTAACAGCCAGCTTCTTTGGCAATGAATGTTTGTTGCTTCCCCTCCTTGTGAAGGGTGTCAATGATTGTCTTCTGGACAACTGTCAGATCAGCAGTCTTTCCCATGATTGTGTAGCCTAGTGAACCAAACTGAGAGACTATTTTGAAGGCTCAGGAAACCTTTGCAGGTGTTTTGAGTTGATTAGCATGTCACCATATTCTTATTTGTTGTGAATTGGTGGGTTTTTGTTAAATGTGAGCCAAAATCATCACAATTAAAAGAACCAAAGACTTAAACTACTTCATTCTGTGTGCACTGAATTTATTTAATACATGAGTTTCACAATTTTAGTTGAATTACTGAAATCAATGAACTTTTCCACACCATTCTATTTTATTGAGATGCACCTGTATATATTACAAATCATAATTTTGCACAATAAATCTTGGGGCATTATTTAGGCTTTTTTAACATGTTTTAAAAAACAATGAAATCAAAATATTCTTTTTTTTTTTTTTATCATTTCGCTTTCACTCATCTCGCAAATGTCAATTTAGGGTTTTTGAGTGGATTCCAGGACATTGTTAGGTGGTTGATTGTTTACTGGCCCATGAGTCCACCTTCAGTAGCTACAATACGTTTACATCTGTGATTATTAATGCTAGTGATGTAAAATCAATTATATATTTACTGCAAACATAACAATAAAAAGCTGTCTGAAAATGAGCTAACTTATCCTTAAATCGAAATAACTTCTTTACTCCTGTTTACATTTAAATTTTCCTGTTTACATGCATTTTTCCATTTTGTTGGAAACTATGTTTCTTATTAAGAATGGTACTTTTTGTTTTATTCACTCTGATGCCCAATTATTATTATTTATTTATATGTTTCATTTAGTTTCACCTCTGTGCAAAACATGGAGTCTACCCTCTTCCCAGGCCTTTTTGTAAAAAGATAGCAAAGCGGCTAACGAAAGTAACTTTGGTTTTTCCAGGTTTGAACATGTGTATGTGTGTGTGTGTGTGTATATATATATATATATATATATATATATATATATATATATATATATATATATATATATATATATTGTATATTGTTTGTATTCTTGTTAGCAAATGCTAACTTCTCCGGTAGTTGATTGTAAAGTTACTAGGAGCATCAAACATTAAAGGCTTACGTGAGGTAGAAGCTTACAATATATGTGTGCTAACATTAGTCTTTATAGGAATTTGTGAAAGTAACAGTCCACAATAAAGTTGGCTAACGGTATCAGACATAAGACGCAAAACCTATAGCATGTGGTAAAGAGGGTGAACCATAAAAAAATTATAATAATAATAAATAAATAAAAAAGTCACAGGGCAAATTTAGCACAGTTTGTCTGTATGGATGTTATTGTATGTGTTAGTAGCACAGAAGATATGGAAGATAAAAGATATAAGCATTTAAAGAGACATGCACCAAAACAGGTTGGTTTTGACAAAGTAAAAAGAGTGTTTTTTTTTTTTTTCTTTGGTTTAGTTTTTTGGCTGAGAAATTTTAAACAAAATTTGTTACAGACATTTCAGAAATAACCCAAAGAAACATGACAACTTGTGTGAAATGGGCATCTGATGTCGCCTTTAACTCATATATACAGTAGGCATGAGGGTGCATGACAACACAGCTTGTATAAGAATTTCCCCCATTGTATCATCTTCCAGGTAAAAATCTTAAGTAAGATGGCTTAGAAAAGTAATAGCACACCTCTCATCAACAAGCCGCACAATTTGATGAATTTTGAACACAATTTTGAATTTTTGTTGCACAGTTTTGTTTTTTTTAAATAGAGGAGTTTGTTCAAGTTACTAACCCACTGTATGAACAAAAGTAATACTGATGTTTGCCTTAGCTAACACCACTAATTGTGTATATTTCCTGTATGAATCTAGATGGTCACAGATACCAGGTAAACATGAACCAGAAATAGAAATACTGAATAATAGAGTATGATAAGTTTCCCTGGAATGGCTGTGACCTCACGGTCTCCACAGAAATCCTGTGGCCAGTGCGAGCTCCGTCGAGGTCTCTGAGACATGCTCCTTGATTAACAGTACGCTGTAGTGGGCATGTTTCAACAAATAATAACAAGCAGGGAGCGATGCGGGCTGATTAATTGTGTTTTTCAACATCATCAGTAAACAGCTCCAGAGCGCCATTGCTCTCTCTGACAATGTAAACACTGACGTTTTCCGGCTCATCTGATGTTTGGTCTACACTTGTGTTTGTGGTCACATATTTGTTCGTTTGGAGGGAAAGGAGCCACCCAGGGTCCGGCATGAGTGCTCACTGATGAGTAATCCATGTTTCCGAGGAATATGCAAACATGTCAATGCAAGATTAATACATTTAACCAATGTCAGTTAAGTGGTCCATTCCGATTTCAGGATACAGATCCTTGTTTTGGGAATAACAAACATGGTAACCTACATATACTCATGATATACAAACATGTGTTTTTGAAGAAAACATAATATTTAAAAAAAATTACTGTAAGTGAAGAATTGTTTTAAAAAACAAATCATAAAGGGTCAAAGGTGATGTGTGTCATGTTTTGGATGCTAAAATACTTTCTCCTATTCTAGGTTAATGAGATCTTTATAAATAAGCCAATCGAAGGATGGGTCCACCGAAAACAATAAACAATGACTCCACTTGACTTTTTAAAAACAATGCCATGTTTATTTGAGCATCCAAAGCTACAATGAGTGACTCAGCTAATGTTCCAAGTTTGGGGGTGGGACTACATGTTTGTCCAACCAATAGCAAACATGTTTCAAACCGTTTTTATTTTTTTTGTAATTCCACAGAAATAACACGCTCTATATTTAAAGAGGCATGTTCAGAAATGCAATAACGATTTCATAACTTAATTAATCACTGTGTGTTTTACCTTGTTTTACAAATTGAGGAAATTACATGTGGCAATCGAGAGCAGGTAACAGATGCTGTCAAAAACCCTGAGGTCACCAAGAACAATAACTTTAAAGATAATACTGATAGTATATAGTATTTGCTATGCGCACACACTAAGGTCTGCTGCTTTAAATACTTAAATTAGGCCTTTACCTCAAGTGTATTTATATATTGTTTTATGTTGTTGAGTCCCACATATGACATGCATGTGATGTACATAGTATATAACTCCGAATACTGGAAAATAATTGTTAGAGATAACTGTTTGTATAGTGCGGAGTTGTGTGTTTAAGTTTGTATAAGAGAGTGATGAGAGTACTGTTTGCTTTGTTTTTTTAGTGTGTGTTTGGCTTTAAATGTTGTATCAAATGATCTGCTGGTTTATTTGACCCCTTTTGCCTGTTTGAGTGATCTTTGATTGCCTTTGAAACTTGGTTTTATTTGGTTCTGTAAATAGTAAATATTGTAAATACTAAACTGGGATAGTCTGGAGTTTTTTTTACACTCCTTTGATCTCCTTTGAAACGTTTGATCTCTGTTTTTCTTTGTTTTTTGGTGGGGGGGGGATTAGGTAGTTAGGGTATTGAACTGTACTTTATTTTATTTTATTTGTTATAGGTAGAGATATATAAAAAAAAATAATAATAATTGTTTGTTTGTTATTTTGGTGTTGTTAGCTCAAACTCCCAATAAAGTCATTATTTTAGTCTTTGCAAGTCCTTTCATGTTGCTCTTCTTCCCTAGACGGGACATAACTTTCTTTACAAGTACTAATAAATAGTCAATATGCTAGTAATATGCAGGTTAATAAGCAACTAGTTAATAATGAGAATTGGTCCCTAAACTAAAGTGTTACTGTAAAATGTTACCGTTCCGTTGTTGCAATGTGTAACTATTGTCCCTTCCTCCTTGTGCAAACTGCTTCCTTCCACTATTTTGTTATTTATTTATTTGCCTCTGAAACAAAAGTGCTTGATGACAGGCTCTAAGCAACCTTGAGCCTTTAAAACAAGCAAATGAGCCAGAGTCACATGAAAATAAATCTACAGAATATCACACCAACGAATGATGAAGATTTGTCAGTGTAACGAAAACTTTTACTTGATTACTTCCACATGTACATCATTTTCGAACGCTATCAGTTTGTGCTGAATTCTTTCTGTCTCTCTCCGTCTCATAGTGACTAATAAACAGCCCTATAAATAACATCAGAGTTTTGTAAAAACAGTGGAAAATGTTTGTTGTGGTTTTTTGTTTTGTCGTCTGAAGATCCTGCAGACATACAAACATGTAGAGCAGTAATTAGTGTCTGTTTAGTGGGTGAGCAGCACAGGGACACCCCTCCGGCCCCTCCACCAGAGAGGAACATTCAGCATACACAGAGAGCAAGGGGGGAAAAATACATCATTTCAGCTGTGTAGCACATAAACTGGGTTTTGTGGGTCATGCTTTCATTTGTTGGGGCTTGCCGCAAATATCCCCTTAAACAATGCAGAAAATGGTTTGACACAAATATCTGTCCAGATTGTCTGCAATCATGAAACTCAACATTCAACCTAGACATTTAATAAAATAAAACTGAAGTCTTAACTAGACCTCCTTGTTACCTCCAACATTAAGTGCTCATGTCGAGGGCCACCGATTTTGGATAAAGGGGACAATGTGGCTAAAATCTCCCTTAAACATTTTAACATACATGACAAACATAGAGACAATTCATTTTACTGAATTGGTGAAGGATAATTTGTGGTAAAAAGGAGTTTGTTAACTGTTTATTTAAATTCATGTTAATATAAAAGTTTTACATAAGAGCAATAGTTGCCATGCAAATACCAGAGATCACCAGAGATTCTACCGAAACATCTGGATGCACTAATGCTTTCTTTTTCTTTTCCCTTTTTTTTTACTTTCTCTGAATTATACATTTTATATAAAGTGTAAAAAATAAAAAAAATAAATAAAGAATTCATTTCTAAACCTTCGCAAATTATTTCTACTTAATAAAATTATTTTAATTAATGTATTTGGTTGATTCTGTTATAGCAAATAATATTTTTGACTTGTTATAATTTTTAAGTTGCAGATTGTTTATTTTTATTCATTTTTTTCAGTGTAAGAAATGTATTATTTTGCTTTTAGAAAATACAGTGTGAATTTGAAATGCAATATTAGTATACATATTTCACAAATAAAATGCCATTGTGATTAAATTATCATCATTATTAATAACATGAATATTAACATGAAATAATATTAACAGATACTTTTGATTTGAAAAATTTATTAGTAAATGTTGAAACTAGTATTAACTAAAATTAACAAATGCTTCAGAATTCTTCTTCTTCGCTAGTTCATTTGAACTAATTTAGGAGTTAAACAGTTCATTTAAAATGTCTATATATATATATAAAGATTCCAGTTCTCCCTGAAGTTTTGATACAGACTTCTGATGTTTACCATTCCACTGAGTAGTGATGCTGTGTAAAACTGTAGACAACAGACGGTTGCTGATGACTAAATGTTAGTCCAGACTGAGTCTGATAAACAGGAAAAGAGATAGTATGGATGAAGAGTTAGAATCACAGGAAGACATCGTCGTGTCACGTCATGGGAATGTCCTCGGTGAAAAGACAGACAGACCAATAAATAACAGTTTCCTAGTTTAAGTATCGTACCCTTCTCTTAAACACCAACTTAAGGATAACATACATTCAGACGGTTAAATAATACATTTATTCATTTAGCAGACACTTTCATCGAAAGCGACTTACAAATGAGGACAACAGAAACAATCAAAATCAACAAGAGAGCAATACACTCCACTTACTACATTACTTCTTACTAAATAAATAAATCAATGTGCAATAGAAAGCAATATATATAACAAATATATTTCATTATAGTTTTATTATAGTACATATAATACATTATAGTATTATTATTTTCTTTTCATTTCTTTTTCTCACTAAAATTTGATTTATCCACAGCAAAACTTCGATTGCGTTGGCAATTCAAACGTCATGCTAATGATACACTGTCATACTGAAACCGAATGCATGAGTTTGTTTTAAGTGTAAGAATGTGAGTTATGAGACAACCTACAATTATGTATCTCCATTTAAGTTCGACTCATTCGAAATCTCCCTTCAGACGATCCGATTTCTTTTATATCAGCGCCTCATAATCTCTTCAAGAGTCAGTATTCTCCCTCATAAACACATGTGGATGTGCATCTTGGCAGGACAACAACAGGCCTCAAAATAGCCCCAGTGAAAGAGGAAGTCTAAATACAACCAGGACAGGAAGAAAAGTGTGTGAGACGTATAAACACATCAGGAAGTGATGCATATCCACCTTCCTCCTTCCCTCTCCCTCTCTCTCCCTCCCTTTCCCCCCAGTAACAGCATCTGCTAATATCAGGAATTAAAAGTCCATATTACCTGCTCCTTTATTCTGCTGTGTGTGCACTGCACTGCATCATGGGAAGGTATTTTGCCAATGAGAGCTAAATTATAATGAGAATGGAAGTGAACGACTAAACACATGGAAAGTTTCTTTCACTGTTTCTCCCATAGGACTGAGAAGCCGCTCCGTGAGTGTTTGTTCTCTACAGGTGTGTGACAGAGAGCGGAAACAGATGACCTCTTCCTCTCGCTCTCTTTGTTTCTCTCTCCTTTTCCGTCTCATTCACTTGTTCCTTCCAGCTGGCGTTGTTGATATACGTCCAGCCTCCACATTCTCACACGTTTGGAGAGCGGTTATTGTTTCTCAAACAGCGGAAGAGGGGAATAGACCCAGCTGTGGAGTGGGTGTAAATGCACACGTGTGCCTAATGGCAGTGACTACAAGACATCATGATCGGTATGAGGACAAGGACATGGGTCCTGCTCTGAAACTCTGCCTAGAGCTGTCGCCACCTATTGGAAAGTGAAGAGAATCTCTCTGAATAACTCTTTCAAAATTCAGGCTTATTCTAGTGGTTCTCAACCCTTTTGACCCCCATTGTCCAAAACAATATTTCACACTGGTTTACTCACAATTAACACCCAGCAAAATAATTAAGTGCATAATTAGAAAAAAACCTATAGATTCTAAAATGGCCCATGGTTTAAAAAATAATTTTTACATGACTAAAGTTCCTTGGGTGAGAACCACTGCCTTGATGTGACATTAGCCTCTTTCACACAGTAATACTAGTAAATTGCTGTAAAATTACCGGATCGACTTTACCGGTAAATTAAAAAACACATCAAATGTTTTGAATGTTTTTTTTTTTTTTTTTTTTTTGTCTGTGTAAATCTTCAGCTGTGATGTCGATTCACTAGGAGACTTCTTTAGAGTTTTCATTCTGCCGTTTTTCAATTCATGAGTAAAATAAAGTCAGTGGTAAAAATAACTACTTAGACCATAGGAAAATCTTAAGAGAACGCATTTCGAGTCTTTTCCAGGTTTTGACGTCACAGCTGACGCACTCTACTGACCTTCATGGCTTGGTAAAAAGGAAAAAGCAAACAAACAAGCAAAAAAGACTAAACACCAACATATTGCTGAGTTTTTTCATAAAGGAAAAAAAATGTAGAAACATGACACTTAAAAAGAGTAATGCAAGTATCCTGCTCTGATACCATCCTGATACCATCACAGTACATGTATAACCAGATCATCTTCGGCCATGTGTCTGTGTGCTTCATCAGCCACTATCACTGATTAGAAGCTGAGGTACACAGTGTTGTCATCTCTTTAGATCTGTACCTATCACTTCCGACAGGATTTAGTGCTGAAATCGTGACTTAGTGGTTGTGCTGGTAAACACCGCGTATATCAAACTTTAATAGGCGGAAGTCATTACAATTGGCCTGACCCCTCCTTGACCCTTGATCAGATTAGAGCAGAGCTAAAGGTCAGGATGGGCCGGACTTCTACTCTCTCTTCTCCACTCATCCAGCCAACCAAATGTGGCCTTTGTCCTAAACAATCAGCTTTTGGTATTGGGCCAGGAGTCCCATTACATATACAGTATTACGATAACAAAAAAAAACATGAGCATCCTTGTATTCTTAATATGATTGTTATTGAGGTCAATCATTGTCCTGTTGAATGACCGGTTTTTTGCAGTCTTACATTTGTTTGGTTTCCTTTCAATAAGTAGTAAAATAAAAATTAAAAAATTAAAAGAAAAAAAAAAAAAGAAAAAAAATTGCAATGACCTTATGCTGTTATTTTTCCAAAAGGAGATATTTATGTAGGCATCTGCTTTCCATACAAACATTTATAGCCACTATACACTGTAAAAAAAAAAAAAAAAAAAAAAAAGTCACACTCACACACACACACAGACACACACACACACGCACACAGGCTTCGATAAAACTTCAATGTTAACTTCCCTTACTATATATATAAAAAACATATATTTCAATCAAATTTTATTGTGAATACTCAATGTTGTTGAATGTACAGTATTTGGAAGTAAAAAGAGAATAAGTAATCTGATAATTTACAGTTAAAATTGTAAACTGAATCCTAGATTTCTCTGTATGATTTCAATATTTGTGTTTTGTATGAGTTTTTCTTATCAGTCATGTACATGTTTTACATCTTATGTCATCATTAATGTTGATGGCATTATTTTATTGTTGTGTGTTACCATGATAATGTCAAAATAGTTTGTTTTATTTTATTTTATTTTTTTAAATTACAGTGGTTTTAATCTGGTTAATAATACTTTTTTCCATAAAGTTGTTTATGTTTTTACTGTATGTGTTAAATATATGTAATAACATAAAAACGGTAAAGTAAAAAAGGTCATAGTTTTTTTTTTTTTTTGTACTAATAAACAGTCAGTATCTTAGTTATATAGAATAATAAGAAGTTACTAGTGACTAGTAAACTAGTTAATAGTGTTCCCTAATCTAAAGTGTTACTGCTTCATATGCAAACAGACTGAAATTCATGTATTATCACCATTCAATAATAAAGTTAGTCTCTACTAAAGCTCTAATATTTTATTTTTGAATATATGTATTCAATGGAGGTGCAGTAGGGAGAAGATTTTCCTGAATAAAAACTAGACTACAGTTTAAATGTCTCTGTTCCTCACACTATGAATCATACAGCATCAGAAGACTTGGAACATATAGTCATATGTATAGTCATTAGGACATTTTTGTCCTTCCTGAAGCTTGACAGACGTGGTCACTATAAACTGTCATTATATGTTACACATTAGCTGCGTGAAGATTCTTTGTATTCCATGGGTAGAAAAATGGACATAGAGTAAATAAATTAACAGTTCACCCCGAAATTCAGCTGATCTCGACCAGGACAGAAATATGCACAGATTTGAATGCATAAGTATGTATACTAAAACAGTTCAAAACAGCTGAAAACTAAAATATGTTGGTGAGTTTGACGTGAGACATCAGGAATGGATTTGGACTCTTTCTGGAGGAAGTGTAGTGTACTTTTGGCCGAAAGCGATGGTCTAAAGTTGAAAGCATTATTGGGTTTTTGAAAGGCGCTATAAAAAAATAAATTATTATTTGTATTTTTTATTATTAATAAAACAACCTTAATGGTATTTTTTTTTTTTTTTTTACAAACACAAACACTTTCCACTTCACAAGACATTAATAATTGTTGTGCGGATTATTGTGATGTTTTTATCAGCTGTTTGGACTCTCATTCTGACGGCACCCATTCACTACAGAGCATCCATTGCTGAGCAAGTGAATGCTACATTTCTCCAAATCAGTTCCAATGGAGAAACAAACTCATCAATATCTTGGATGGCCTGAGGGTGAGGACATTTTCAGAAATTTTTATTTTTTGGGGGGTGAACTATTCCTTTAAATATTCCATAAGTCTTTAATTATTCATAAACTATTCCTCTAAAATACTGGTATAGCAACTAGGCATTTGAAGCCATTTTATATTATGAATAGCCCTGGCTGAAGGGATTTCCAATGCATTGGTACTCTTCCACCTTCACTCCATTTTCTGAGCTGCTTTGAGCATGTGCGATAGTTGTACAAGACTTTCTCTTAAAATGAAGGAGTGCGACACTATCTAAAGTGTTATACAATACTTTATCATTTTTGTTCTAGCAGCAAGCCTTCTGAACTTTGAAATACAGCATTTGTGATAGATCTGGAAGATTATTGGTAAAGTTATCTTTAAAGGTGAAAATAATACTTTTACCAGTATTATAACCATGTGCAGAAGTGAAGGGTAACATCTGACAACATCAGCTCAACAATATATATATATATATATATATATATATATATATATATATATATATATATATATATATATATATATATATATATATATATATATATAAATAGGCACCACCAAAAAATGGTTCCAAAGAAACCTAAAGTAGGAAATGCTGTTGCACATTACCAATAAACACTCATTATTGGAGCTTTGTTTCTGAATGAATCAGTATTTAAACAAAACAGTTGTGTGAATGATACAATGACTCACTCAGAGAACTGCTGCCACCTACTGGCAAAAGTGCAGAAATAGTTATTGAAATATATATATATATATATATATATATATATATATATATATATATATATATATATATATAATATATATATATATAATAATCTCCTCCAAACTGACAGGATGCCTGGAATGTGCAAACACAGACAAGTGACACAAACAGTGAAAAATCCCAGTGCTGAGTAAATGTCAGAACTCTTGGAATGCTGGAATCTGAGCTGGAATAAACTGTCACATAATACGTAGTTTAGTAAATCTGACCAATCAGTATTCAGCTCTGGAACTGCTTTATAATGTACAAACAAAAACACTGATGTCCAGCAGACTTTCTCTACTTTATATGATTACAGAACAATTCCAGAAACTGCTCAGGTCAGGATCTGAAAAACTGTGTCACAGTGTATCTTCACGCAAATAAATAGTGGAAGAAAAAACTGTATAGGTTAGATGGGTAAGACAGGCCCTTAGGGTCCCAATGTGCCATAATAAGAAAGAGTGATGGTGGCTCCTGTAGTCTGTGCTGTCGCCCACCGCTGACCGACCCTCAGCGTCTGACCCTCTGTCCTCTGAAAAACCATCCCACTGCAGGAAGCTAAGCACTGACTCCGTTAGTCCAAAGATGTGGTTTAGCAAACATCCGAATCCTCACTAAAACTGCTATCTCTGCCTAAGTGTCTGCTTGTGAGGAACTCTGGAAGACGACTTTCAAATATATTTCTATATTTTTTACTTTCAACAGGAAAGAAGATTTTATTTTTTCTTCTCAGTGCCTAATAAAGTAATGTATTATCTAATTAAGTTTTAACTTAATTTACCTTAAGGCATAAATTTTACATCAGACAAGTTTAAGTACACAAATAACACTATAATACTGTATTATATTATATTATATTATATTTTTATTGGAATATATATACTGCATATATATATATATATATATATATATATATATATATATATATATATATATATATATATATATATACATACATACATATATATATATATATATATATATATATATATATATATATATATATATATATATATATATATATATATATATATATACTTGTTATTCTTTCATTTGTCTATTACTAACTAACTATAACACCATCAAATTTGTATAAATTAGTTTGGTGTATTATAAACAAACACAAGTGAACAATAAACAGTATAATGTATTAACTTATGTTAACAATTGACATTTTATTTTAAAGTTTTTTCAAGATGTTTTGTAGTTGACAGTCTTTGTCATGCATTGAAATAAGAAATGTACTGAATGTGCACTTGTGTCCTTCAGATCTTACAAGGATGTTTTTATGAACTCTAATCACAGATAATATATTAATGAACTAAAATTTCACTTAAGTGAAGAAAGTTCACTGTTATTTCTGTTGCTTTGGGAAAAAAAATACTTTAATATAAATTTTAAAATATATATATTTCAGGAAGAATATGTTTA
The DNA here is from genome assembly GCF_003368295.1 of Carassius auratus. Classification (NCBI taxonomy): domain Eukaryota; kingdom Metazoa; phylum Chordata; class Actinopteri; order Cypriniformes; family Cyprinidae; genus Carassius; species Carassius auratus. The sequence goes on from NC_039283.1 coordinate 8,448,967, forward strand.
TTTTGATGTGTTTACTAACCTATTAAATCACAAGTAAAGTACTTGATTATGAATTCAATACTGTACTGTGTTATTCATTATTACATTCATGGCAACTTCATAGAAATGTGTAATTTCAAATATGTTTATAAACATGATATACTGTACAAGATCCAGTACAAATGACATTAAAGTATAATTTAGTTGACCATAGATGATTGTCAGTACACTTTAAACATATTTCAAAGACAACAGAATTATGAAATTTCATACAAAGATGAACCTTAAGCAGGTAAAAAAAAACACTCATAAGTTACGCTAATTGCATTTAAAATCAATTTAAACTATAATATATTTTTTTCTAATTATGATAAAATTCCAATTAAGTGCTATGTTTATTTCTCACTTAAAATATATTATTTACATAACAAATAATGCAACAATTTATAATAAAAGCTAAAATATAAGCACAATACACAACAAAGGACAAAAATGCATAGGGTATGTAATGATGCATATATATAAAGTATATAGTCTACATATCACAAGCTTTTCAAACAATGTTTCAGCAACCACAAATTGTTGGTGTTTGGATGCACACAGGCTCATCGCGAATGGGAGGAACAGTGGGACACATTATCAGGCCAACAGGTCTTACATCTGCACTCTGCCCCAGTGGATTGTATAAATGGTCTCTAACAAGTGCCTATTTATTTTGCCATCCTACATTTTATAGTTTTTCCATGTTGCCAGTAAGCCTACCGCCAGTGGACACTAGTTGAAAACCCAGTATCCTGAATCTATTCCAACTATATGATTCATCTGTTTACAGTACGGTGAAGACAAGGGCTGTGCCAGACAACAGAACTGTTTTCTAATTGACTGTTCGCTTGAGTCATTTATTAGACATGTACCGTCCACTGCATTACTGGTCTTGGAAACTACTTTCTTACCCAAGTGACTTTTATTGTGTAAGAGGCATTTCCAAGAACAGGTAGATCTAGAACATAAGTACTAGACACTAAACCTCACATTCTTCATTCCATTCCTAAAGCAATCTTGCTCACACTCATTCTTCTAAGCAGTGTGATTTACATCCTCTTTAGAGTCCTTTCCAAATAAAAACGATCTTGCCCAACAAAATTGGTCAATGTCCGGTACAGCCATGCCGCGTTGCAATCAAGAGTGACGCTCATGCATGTAAACGTGTAAGTTTTATGTGATGAGTTGTGCTGTGACTGGTATATCAGAGGTATGTTTAGGTAATAGTGCAGAGTTGCTCTATGATGAATGGCTTCGGCGACTAAGTTTCTGATATTCCGATAGCCCCTGAGAAAGGACAGGGTGAGGGAAGGGGGAAGTCTTTAAAGAGGTCAAAATGGAGATGCTAGGGTCGTATTGATGACAGAGGAAGGGACTTTGAAAGAGAAAGAGAGGTGATGAACGACTTAAATTGATAAGGAAAGAAATGGCCAGTGAGCAAGAAGAGAGATGTTTTATCTATCAATGAGAAAATGAGAAAAAGCGAGGATGCAATATGACCTTTGACTCCAGTGGCTCAAGAGAGAAACCAACAGAGGAAAGCGCTCACCAGACTGTTGAACTGAACCAATAACCCTACATTGAGAGTAACACACTGTATGTCATACATGTAAAATAATCCTTCAAATGCTTCTCTTAAACTGTACTCTGAAAAATGAATCTCACCCTCGAATAATACACTATCACCTCAGTTGTATTATTTTCATTCTTTGAAATCTTCCATTTAAAAAAAAAGCTAATTTTAAAGTACATTTCTTTAGGTCTTTAAAGATGTCACCTGTGTGTTACTAACTAATATTATGCCATCTCAAGATAAAATAATACGTTTAAAGCACTATCACTCAAACACTTTGGAGTCACTGAGATTTTTTTTTTTTTCAAAAAGGAATACTTTTCTTCAGCAAGGATGCATTAAATGTGTAAAAAGTGACACGACTTTTACAGTGTTTCATGCTTCTTCAAATAAATGCTGTTCTTTTGCTCTTTTTTTTCATCAAAGTCAAAGTTTCACAAAAATATTAAACATTGATAATAATATGTTTCTTACACAGCAAATCAGAATATTAAAATTATTTCTGACACTGAGGAGTAATGATGCTGAAAATTCAGCTTTAACAAACCAGGATATATGTGTATATATATATATATATATATATATATATGACTTGAGCTTACAATCGTGACAAGATCAGGTTGTTTATTTTAAAGAGAATATTTCTACAAATACTATCCCTTCTTGAAAAGATGATGTTGTTATAAAGAATAGCACATCATTTTTGTAAGGAATAGTTATGATGGCACCACATGATCACACAAACTCAAATCTTTTAAATAATACACTACGACAACTATAATATACAGTATTTATTCACAATTACTAAATAATACTAAAACTCAAAGCTGATGGCTCCTATATAACTACATAACTAACTATATAACTTCGTCATTTGATGGCTCTATAACTACAAATCTACACAGGACAAAATCTGGTACAATAAATACATGACTCAAAAAACAAAAACAAAAAAATCAAAAAAACAGTATCTACATACGTCTTTATAAAACTTGTAATATAACTGAACTAAAATCATTGCAATGAATCTGAAATCAGGTCTGACTATAACAACATCTGTGAAATGCCACGGTGTGTTAAAATGAAAAGAATTAGAGGAGGACATTTTTAAATGGGCATTTTGATGTAATATACAGGCTCACGCAGCAGTGTTTACCCTTCACACATAAATGAAACCATTTATTGAGGTTGACAAACCCATTTACAGTAAGTAGGCATTGTCAGATAACATAATCCCTGAAAATAAATTCCAGGGAACATATATATTATTTTAATTTAGAACAATTATTATGTCACAGTATATATTTTATTTTAATAAAGGTGCTGGCTGGTCTACACACAGTAGCTTATGTTCATACTGTCATTCCTGGTGGAATGAACTCCCCAACTCAATCTGAGCAGCTGAGTCCTGAGCCATCTTCAAGAATCAGCTTAAAACCCATCTCTTCCATCTTTATTTGACCCTCTAACTTTAACACTCAATATTCTAATTCTATTCTATAAAAAAATCTAACTACCTTTCCAATCTTTTTATATTATTTTTTCTTTTCCTTAATTATGCAATTGTATGTGTGTGTGTATGTGTAAAGACCTCTAACATTAGCTTGCTCTATTCTTTTTTTATTCCATCTGTTTTCTTTATATTATATTATTTAGAATCCCATGCTATGTGTACTGTGTTAACCTAACTGAGACTTGTTATAGCACTTATATATCATTGCTCTTTTTGTTGTTTTTGATTGCTTCCACTGTCCTCATTTGTAAGTCGCTTTGGATAAAAGCGTCTGCTAAATGAATAAATGTGATGTAAATGTAAATGTACTGTCCTCCAGTGGGTACATTCAGTATTGCACTTGGGCCTTCAATGCAATCGCAACTCCTCATACTGTAGGTTGCAATAAATATAATTTATTTTAAATTTATTCAAGTAAATGAAAGCAAAAACAATATTCCTTAAAGAGAATATACATTACAATCCATAGTGAGGTGCCTTGTAAACTGCCCTTTAAAAGAGGAATGATGTCATATGATAGTTTTAATAGTGATTATACTCATCAGTACATTACAACACTGGCCTGCACGCTAAAAACAGGCTGACATTAAAAGGGGTTCACCCAAAAATGAACATTTAATTTTCATTTACTCACCCTAATGTTGTTTCAGTCCAAACCTACAAAATAGCCAAATTAAGGTAATTTAATTAATACTCTCTTTTTTTTTGTCTATCCATTGAAAGGATTTAATCCAAGTCTCCTGAAGAAACATGATCATTTTATATGATTTTGATTTTATTCACATATAAACAATGCACACTACAGCAAATCAGTTATAATGAACAAAAGCTCAAACATGCGTACTTTGAGAGTCATAATGATAAATTGATGTTGATACCCTTGCAATGATTTGGTTCAGTTTTCAGTTTTCAATGGCAAAATTACCTCTAGCAAGTTATTGGTAAAACGATATAATGCGACTTTGTATCTGCTATTTGAGCAGTGCCCTGTTTTGCCCAACAACATATTTGTTATTAAAAGTTGCAGTCAGTTTTGAATATATAAAAGGCTTCAAACGAGGACTTGGGTCTCCAAACTCTGAGTCCTGCAGACTAACTTGCCTCAACACCTGCTTGGAAGTTTCTATGATGCATGGTAAGAGCTTAATTTAGCTAATACATTACGGAATAACACAGATACAGTTCATATTGATGAACTCAGGTTAGTTGAAACTGGTATAGTACATGAATATGATGCTAAATAAATAAATATCATATATAGATATAACAATGATAATTTTAGTTTTCCAAAGGCAGCAATCCAGTTCACACAGTATGGGAAATGAGAGCAATAAGGGCAGGAAATACGACGTATTGAGAACTGCAAGGGAATGCATAATTCATAACAATACAACACATTAGGCTTTACTCCTATTCTATTGCTGTTAATCTCCCTTTTTAGCATGTTTTAGTTTTTTAATCACACACACACACACACACACGCGCACACAGACACACACACACACACACACACACACACACACACACACACACACACACAAAGCTGCTTTTTAAATGATTATTCTCTTTTTTTAATAGTCTAATCTTTGTAACCCTTAGTCTAATAAATAAACCTTTGGCTTTCAGCACAAGCCCTCTGCTATAGTAAGAGGCCTCAGAGTAACTGAAGTCATGTGATGAGAGGCATGTGTGTGTGAGAGAGATCTATTATCCTATGAAAGTCATGAGACTGGAACCTGACTTTGCCAAAGAGCTTATTTCCTCCAAAAGAAACCACGCCATTCGCTCAATGTTAGGATAAACACCAACTTAAATAATATGCCTTACTTAATATGTACCATTTAATTTAATTTAATTATTTTATTAGTTCAGACCAAGTCCTGGATAATAATAATAATAATAATAATAATAATAATAATAAAACAACAACAAAACATTTCATGACATTGATTAAAGAGAAGAAATGAGTGTGACGCACTCATTTTTGGTGACGGAACTGTCTGTGAATCCAGCCATCATTTATAGGAGACATTAGGTGGAACATATTGATGTCTATGGCGGGTAAAACCCATAGACAGTAAAAGAAAGGTAAACCCATGTTCTTCTTCCAGAGGGCGCGTGGTGGCTCAAAAATCAGAATCCTTCTATGAACCATATTGACATTTAGAGACGTTTTTATATAATTTGAGACATTTGCAAACGTGTTATGTTTTACTTTTCTTTTCTTTTTTTTTCTTTTTTTTTTTTTTTTTTGTGACGGGTATCTTACATATAAACTAAATTCTGAAATTAAACCTCGTAAACAATCATAATAGCCTACACTGTCCTATCCAGAAAGCGCGAACAACTGTGACTGGACCGCCTTGAAAAGCGCTGAGAAATGTAACAAGTATCACAAGACTAAGACGCAGTTTGTATTTTTTAGCAAGGTTCTAGACAATAATTTACACATTAATTTCGACACTTAGAAAGTACATAGATATTAAACCAAATAAGTAAATAAAGAGAATAATTAATATTTTTAGACCCCTCGAAACGACACAATAAGCTCCGCCCACTCAATGTAAACCTTAATGTTTATTTGCCATTCTGTTTCTTCTATTTCTGTGAGAGTGGAGCAGCGCAAATCGCATCTGAGCATCCCAGGTATGCGATTCAATATTTTGAATCAGTTTGCTATGTTGACATTACTGCCAGCCTTCTTGAATCATTTCAGATGACAACATTAAATGAATTATAATCAATATTTTATCAGGCGTAGGGCCTGCTCAGAGAGAACCGATATGAAATGTCTTATTGCGCTGCGTACGCAGTGCATTTTTAGATTTGCTCAGTCTTAATGATTTACGTGTTTTATCTTTTGATATTAACCTGCAATGTATATGTATTATTCATATAATTATTTTCTGTGAAAACGACTGTACATCATAAATATGATATAATAAAATAAATGATATCTGACGCAAGCAGCTGTGTTGTTGTCAGTCATCATGTCTTACAGAATGATAGACAGCAGTCACTCCAAGCCGAGGGACTTCAACAACCTCACTCAAACATGCAGCTCAAACATCCAGAAAATCACGCAGAACAGTGAGTAGATATGTTTTACATTGAAACTCACCCTTGAAGAGAAGACTGTGTTTGTCATGAAAGTTCTTTATTGTTGTATTCTTAATAAACACACTTTGAACTGATTATATTGTACATTTTTGGAGTTTTATAATTCAATGTTATAATGCCTAATTTCATGTTTTCTATGCACAGCTGGCCAAATCAAGAGCATGCTGTTCCAACTGGTTACCAGACCAGACACACCGGAACTTCAGGACAGACTGTGAGTCCAGTTATATTTCCATTCATTCTTGCATCCAATGTGTTATGGCTATCTGACCATAATGTAAAAATACTGATCAAAAATCAAGTCACTTTAAGGTACACATTAAAGCTGCAGTCCATAACTTTTTTTGGTTACAATTGATCCAAAATAAATTTTTGAGGAAGTACATATCCACAGTGTTCAAAACTATCTCCTTAGAGTCCGTTCACTCGTAAAATGGTTCTAAACAGTACCAGAAAAGGGTTCTTCTGCTTGTAACAATAGCAGAACTGTCACGTCCTGGACTCATTAGGTTGTGTTTTCCATGTCCCATTGTTACTGTGTCATTATGTTCAGGCGTGTCTTGTAATTACCCTCATTAATGTTGTCCTTATAAGTTGCATTTAGTTCAGTGTTTGGTTGTCCGGTCTCATCTTATGTATATGTGTGTTTCTGTCTTTTACCTATGAATTACCCCTATATGGATTATTAAAGACTGTGTCACATCATCTTTCTCGTTTGCGTGCTTCTCTCCCGCACCACACTGTGACAGAAGGCCGGACCGCGAAAAGAAAAGTAAAGTGGCCCCTTTTATTTTCTGTTTTGTAAAGTTTTTCTTTTCGTCATTTGATCCTGCCAACTCCTTCCTCCTGCTGGACCGGAGGAGCCTTTCTCTGGAGGATCATACACAACTATTTGTGCAAATTGCCAACCAAACCCACTACCCGGACTACTGCCTCTGCACAAGGCCAGCCTGAATGATAAGTGCAGAGCTCAGTTGTACGTAGATGGTCCTCGGGGGAATTTGCCGCCTTTGTGGAGAGGAAGCTGGTGTCTTGTGCTTCGCCTCTGACTGTGGACATCGCGGACAACACCAGCCCAACTCCGGACCCAGCCCACCATCTCCCGGAAGCGCATATCGAATGCCAAGCCCGCCGCTGATGGAGAGTCAGAGCCTGCCACGACCGACGAGCCATCGTCGCATGGAGCGACAGAGCTGAGGATCGCCGCAGAGCCAGTGCTGCTGAAGATGTCAGTTAAGGTGTGTGAGTCGGCAACAGCACCTGCGACAAGGGAGCGTGCCCCAGACAGTATGAGCGCAGAGAGGAGCTCTGCCCTATGCACCGCAGCTGAGGGTGAGCTGAATATGGAACGCCAAAAGGGCCAAAATGAGGAGGAGGATCTTAGTGACTGGGAATCTGATCTGGAGATCGAACTGCCCCCTATCCTCTCTCTGTCTTCTCCTCTGGTCCCGTTTAGCCCTCCTCTATCCTTGGATTCCTCTTCCAGCCCTGAGGGGGTTTCCAATTCCCCAGTGCCCACTCCTCTATTGCCTGCTCCTAGAATGTGCCCTCAATTGGCCGCTTCTCAAAAATGGATGCCCTCCCATCCACTCCAACCTTCTCCACCACTGTCGTCTAGCAGCCACTCTGTTTCCCCTATGCCTACCATCTGTTGAATGGATTCGCCGCAGATATACCACTCTCCATCGGCATCGTGGCTTGAGGATCCCTTGGCTCTGCCTCCAGCCTCTGAGTCTTGGACTCTGCCTCGACCCTTCGACCCAGCAGCTCCACCATGGCTCCTAGTTCCCTCCTCTCCACCTTGGCCCATCAGTCCACCAGCTCCGCCAGGCTCCCATGTCCCTCCTGCTCTGCCTTTGTCTGTCGTTGACCATCCACTGCCCCGGGACTCCACTCCTCTGGCTTCGCCTTGTCTCTCCATCACTCAGGCTATTTCAGGCTCATCCTTTCCTCCCGCTCCACAGCGGCCTTCCGAATCCCCGCCTCCGCCTTGGTCGCCGGCACCATCTGCTCCACCTTGGCCCTCCGGCTCCTTGGTGTCGCCCTGGTTCATTTGCTCTCAGCCTTGGACTCCTCCTCCACCTGCACCGCTGCTGTCAGTCAGCCCCCTGGAGTCGTTGGCCTTTTCTCTACCATCAGCTCCACCGGGGGCCGCAATCATGGCTGTGGCCTGGGTCCCGCCTGGCTCCTCCTGCTCTGGGTTCCATCTGTCTTCTTCAGTCATTACATCACCTCTGTATATATAAAGTCACGGCCAGTAGTGTATGGATACTGCAGATGGCGGATCACTTGTAGCCTTTTCTTACAGCAGCTGGAATAATTAACATTGTCATTTTGGAACGAGTTTTAAAGAAAATGAAATTGCTTTTTTAATTTAACCTGTTAAATGTCACCCTGTCCCGTATACGGGACACCTACGTTGACTATACTATACTACAATCAAATCTAATCTAATCTTGACAAACTATATATCGTTGGAAAGGTCTAAGACTCCCAAATATATATTTTACCAATATTTTTTGTTAAAAATTATGTAGGAAAAGTAATAGATGAATTTATGACAAGAGTGCACCCTCAGAAATCTAAATTACAAAAGGAGCTTTGACCTTTGTTTAAAAATAATACTTCCTCATTGCCTTTTTCTCTATCACATTTTAGAAATCATCAGAAGTTATATATCACTTGAAAACATAAAATCTCAAAATTCATCCTTTAAAACCCATTTTAAAATCAGACATTGCATTACCATGTAAATGGCACATCAAAATCATGTTACAAAATGTTTTCAGTCATGAATTATAAAAATTTAGGTTTGTATCATGCACATTCAGGTCTATCTTCAAAAACGTGAGTGACAGTTAACAGGTTAAAAGAACAGCTACTTTCGATGACATTCAAATGGTATGACAATTAGAGATTAAACTTTAATCTACATATAATGCTAATACACTAAATACACAGTTAATGTTAAAGGGTTATTTAATCCGAAAATGAAAATTAGCCCATAAATGACTCACCCTCAAGGCATCCTAGATAGATATGACTTTCTTATTTCAGACAAATCGTCGGAGTTATATTAAAAATTGTTTTGATCTTTCAAGCTGTTTAATGGCACTGTGGGTGTTGCAGTGCATCAGTCCAAAAGAAGTTAAATAAAAACCATCCTTAATAAAAAGTGTCTCACACAGCTCTGGGGAGTGAACAAAGGCCTCCTGTAGCAAATTGACGTGTTTAGGTGTCATGCATTCCCTGTTTTATTTCAAGAACAGGGATCTTGTGGAAATCTGAACATGTTTGTGGAAGCACATCATGGCATGAACAAAGAAGATCTCTGAGGACCTCAGCAAATGAGTTGCTGGTGCTTATCAGTTTAGAAAAGTTCACAAAGACATCTCTAAAGGGTTTAGATCCACACATCCACAGTCAGAGAAATTGTGAACAAATGGAGGAAATTCAAGACCAGAGGCGGTTTCTCAATTAGGGCGATTGTGCGACGCACCACCAAAGGAAAGGGAGGGATTTTTTGTTTCTTTTACATTCAACCACAGTGTTATGCTAGCTTCCACTACTCTAGACTGTTTGTGCTGCCTCTAAATAGCCTTTTGGAAAAACCACATCCTGGCGTCAGTCTTCATTTGCTGCTCAATTATGTTAACACACATATAAAAACATAAGGAGAGCAAGAGATTGATTCCTAATGTCAGTTTATTTTTAATTAATACCATAGTAGTTCAGTTCCCTTTACATCTTTAAAGGGTTAGTTCACCCAGATAGCAAAATTATGTCATTAATAACTTACCCTCATGTTGTTTCAAACCCGTGAAACCTCCGTTTATCTTCAGAACACAGTTTAAGATATTTTAGATTTAGTCCGAGAGCTCTCAGTCCCTCCATTGGTATACTGTCCATGTCCAGAAAGGTAAGAAAAACATAATCAAAGTAGTCCATGTGACATCAGAGGGTCAGTTAGAATTTGTTGAAGCATCGAAAATACATTTTGGTCCAAAAATAGCAAAAACGACAACTTTATTCAGCATTGCCTTGTGAGAGAGAGTTCAAAACAAAGCAGTCTGGATATCTGGTTCGCGAATGAATCATTCAGTTCACCAAATCGAACTGAATCATTTTAAACGGTTCGCATCTCTAATACGCATTAATCCACAAATGACTTAAGATGTTAACTTTCTTAATGTGGCTGACACTACCTCTGAGTTCAAACAAACCAATATCCCGGAGTAATTAAGTTACTCAAACAGTACACTGACTAAAACGATTCAGTTCGATTTGGTGAACTGAATGATTAGTTCGCGAACCGGATATCCAGACTGCTTTGTTTTGAACTCTCTCACAACAGACACGGAAGAGAAGACAATGCTGAATAAAGTCGTTGTTTTTGCTATTTTTGGACCAAAATGTATTTTTGATGCTTCAAAAAATTCAAAACTGAAATAAATAAATAAATAATAATTATATAATAATAAATAATTTGTTTGTTTGATTGGGTTCTCTTTGACTACTTTCAGGTGGAAAATCTGCTGATTTTTTGGGTCATATTTATGCATAAATATAGAAAATTCTAAAGGGTTCAAAAACTTTCAAGCAGCACTGTTCACATACCCCACTCACCAGCATGGAGAAAAAGGTCCCCAGTACTGATAGCTGCAAAACTTTAGCTACTGTAGTAATACGTTTTTCGTAATATCTTAGTTAATACTTGTTCAAAGCAATCACTTCAGCAGCGTTTGTACTATTCTGTTGTTTTCATTTGATAAAATAATTTTATTCACTTTTATAAATAAATACACTGTCATTAAAATACATTCATTTAAAATAATAATTATAAAAATCTTGATAAGATTCCAAAAGCTTCTTATGTTGCTTGAAAATTTCATAATCATTTAAAATTGCATTACAATAAATAAACATAATCACAATAAATATGTAATGTAATTATGTAAAATTAAATTATATTAACTGATTCTGCGGTTTTAACAACAGAGTAGCATTTTACCACAAATATGCATATTCTCCAGTCACTGAAAACATAATCAAAACTGAACACTATTAACAAACTTTACTCTCAAAATATATTTGGTAATTTTAACATGAAATTTAAGATTAACTTTGTGATCTGAAGGATCAGCCAAATATTCATCGCAAAATTTCGGTGATGCAGAGAGTTTTTGTGCCATCTAGTGGTTTTTACCCCGTGCACTTTCAGCCCTGTTGAGTTGTACCCTACCTCAGTCTTCATGAATGGCTGTACTGAAAACAGTTTTTGCAGGAGTTAGTTATAAGAATTTCTGCTTATCCAGAACCAAGGATTGGTTACAATTTATTTTAAGGTTTCAAATACAGTGTAATTATAAAATAAAGTGTTGAGTAATATTTATTAACAGTATAGGCTATGTACATACTGTAGGGTTAGCATTAGGATTAGAATATAGAGTTTGATTAGTTTACTAAGTGCATTAAACAGCTGAATATTTGTAGCAATTGATGCCACTAACATTGTCAAATGCAGTGGGTAATTTCTCCTCAGATTCTTATTCTTGCAGAAACTTTGTAAACAATACTTTGTTTCCAGTGACTGTTAAAAACATGTGTATACTAATAATGTCTCGCAAAATGGATGAATGTATTATCAGCCATACTATTTCAGTATCTGCTCATTTTGGTTAGAGACTTTTAGAAATAGTAACATGTATGTTGTATGTTGCAAACAGCCAGCAAATGCAGCACTACACAAACCAGTTAGCAAAAGAGACCAACAGACATCTGAAAGACCTGGGCTCTTTACCACAGCCCCAGTCCCCGTCAGAACAGGTGAGTTCACACTGCCTCAAACCATGCGCATCGGACCTCATATTAGCCAGCTGCGCTCATGCTAATGCTTCTCTTCACATAGCGACAGCAGAAGATTCAGAAAGACCGTCTGATGAATGACTTCTCAGCTGCCCTCAACAACTTTCAAGTGGTCCAGCGGCGAGCGGCAGAGAGGGAGCGTGAGTCAGTGGCGCGGGCTCGAGCTGGCTCCAGACTCCAGGTAAATACATCTGCCAATTAGCTATTGCTAATTTATGTTTCTCATTTCCTTAATAGAAAGCCTTTCGTTGTGCAGGTTGATGAGCTCAGTCAAGACGAACAGCTCGTGACATTTGAAAAGTAAGTTCATCATATCATCCAAAAAATTTAAATTCTGTCATTATTTACTCACTCCACGATTGTTCCAAATTCATAATCTTTCTTAATCTAAAGTTAATAAAGACATTTTAAAAGTAACCCACATTAATTAAGCAGTTACATTACACTGGTTTGTAGAAAATAATCAGATTGCCCATTACTAAATTTAGACTAAATATAGATTTTTTTTAATGCTGTTATTTACATTGCACAACAAACATGTATAGAACACATCAAATATGGTCAACACAAGCTCAGTTGTTTTTGCTTGATGCGAAGACATGAGTTTAATCTTTAATGGCTTAATGTCATAAATCTATAAATGAATCCTTTATAAAGCTGTGTTCTTAAATTATTTGACCCTAATTCAAACCCAAGGATCAAATTTCGCTCTCATGTACCCTGATTTGCATCAAAAAGCACATCACAAACATGCGATACAGATTCCAAGATGATTTACTGATATGATATGAATCAGATATGTGAGTCTGGTGAGAGATATTTTTTTTTTTTCATTTGAAAAGAAATGAAGGGTGGAAGATGCAGACAGAAGAGGAGCCTTTCACCGAAGAGGACCTTGAGCTTATTAAAGAGAGAGAGACAAATATCCGCCAGCTGGAGGTGAGCACTTTCTCTGTAACATCAGCAGACAAAATAATATAATTTCTCAAAAGCATTCAAGCTATCCTGTCATAAAACATCAGCTCTTTGACAAATCTTTTTTTATATATACCTTTAAAGCATGTCTTCAAATACATTGTAAGAATTTTTTGAAAATGGTCATTCTCAGACATGGATTGAATTACAATGTCCCAACTGCTTTCTGTTCTTGATTCTTGATTCAGTCAGACATAATGGATGTGAATCAGATCTTCAAGGACCTTGCAGTTATGATCCATGACCAGGGTGACATGATAGGTATGTTAGTCTAGTTCTCTTTTCCTGCATAGATTCAGTTGTTCACTGCTTTCCTTATGTCATCATTCACAGATAGCATTGAAGCCAATGTGGAGAGTGCAGAGGTGCATGTGGAGAGAGGAGCTGAACAACTCCAGCAGGCGGCTTATCATCAGGTATCAGGCCATGATGGACATTTATCTGACTTTCCTTTCTTTACACATACAGTACATTACAGAATAACTTGGAATAAGTTTATATGCTCAACAATGCTGCATTTTGTATTAATTTTATTTTTTTTTTTAAGAAATGCATAATTTTATTCAGCTGTATGCATTAAATGGATCAAATTCATTTATAATGCATCAAAAGGTTGCTGTTTACAAATACATTGTATTCTTTTGAAGAAATACATTGTATCCTTGTATCTATTTATCAGAGAATCATAAGAAATAAATAAAAAATATTCGTGTTTTTCACAAACAAATATTATGCAGTAATGTTTTGGTTTTCAGAAAATAACACTTTCAATATTGATAATAATATGAAGAAATATTTTTAGGTGCAATCATATGGAGCCAGAAGAGTCTCAATAAAGATAAATGCACACACTACATTCACATATGCACACACAGGATTCGTAGATGCACACACATGATTCATAAATACACACACAAGATGCACAAATGCGCACAAAATTCACAAATGCACACACAAAATTTAAAAAGCACAGAAGATTCACAAATGCATACAAAATTCAGAAATGCACACAAAAATCAGAAATACACACACAATTCAGAAATGCAAACAACATTTACAAATGCACTCAAGATTCACAAATGCACAGGACAAGATTCACAAATGCACAGGACAAGATTCAGAAATGTATTTCTGATGCACACACACATATATCTTGATTCACAAACTGCTTGCGGTCTGTGAACTTCACTGCATTTGTGTGTGAATTTTGAGACTCCCCTGACTTGGCTCGACACACAAATGCTTTTTTTTAAACAGGGAATGATCAGCAAAAAATCAGATGTCTCCCTTCTTTTAGCCAATCACAAGAATGCACCCCATGTGGGGGATTGTTTACTTATAAGCCAATCACATGAACGTGTTCACACAGCAATTGTATTAAATTGTATGAAAATACAGATGTTTAGATTACAATTCACGTTTATTTTTTATTATTTTTTTACTAAATATAAATTTAAAAATGTCTCAATACATATAGCCCATATAGACTGCAGAAAAAAAGTTAACCATGGATTCATAAATTTGCAATAGGCAATTATTTCATTTTATTGAAATATTTTAATGAAAGTAAAAAAAAAAAAAAATGTTTAAACCTTTTTGAATATTTAAATATATCTAAATATTCTTTTGGATGCAATATAGAAGTCACTTTAATTATAATATTCAGTCCCTACATGAAGAGAGAGTCAGTGGTCCGCTGCGAGAGGAAAGTGGCTCTCTGGCTGCGAAAAGTGGGTCTCCGGCTGTCGTTCGCTTAGGAAAGTGAGTTGATCGCCGCGTGAGGAAAGTGAATCGTTCGCTCAACTTCGCTGCTTGAGGAAAGTGAATCGTTCGCTGGGTGAGGAAAGTGAGTCGTTCGCTGCGTGACTCTTGAGGAAAGTGAATCGTTCGCTGAGGAAAGTGAGTCGCTCGCTGGGTGAGGAAAGTGAGTCGTTCGCTGCGTGACTCATGAGGATAGTGAGTCGTTCGCTGCGCAAAGTGGGTCGATGGCTGCGCAAAGTGAGTCGCCGGCTGTGTGAGGTAAGTGAGTCGTTCGCTGCGTGAGGAAAGTGAGTCGTTCGCTGATTGGCTTATAAGTAAACAATCCCCCACGTGGGGTGCATTCTTGTGATTGGCTAAAACAAGGGAGATATCTGATTGGTTGCAGATCATTCCCTGTTTAAAAAAAGGCATTTGTGTGTCGAGCCAAGTCAAGGGAGTCTCAAAATTCACACACAAATGCAGTGAAGTTCACAGACCGCAAGCAGTTTGTAAATCAAGATATATGTGTGTGTGCATCAGAAATACATTTCTGAATCTTGTCCTGTTCATTTGTGAATCTTGAGTGCATTTGTAAATGTTGTTTGCATTTCTAAATTGTGTGTGTATTTCTGAATTTTGTGTGCATTTCTGAATTTTGTATGCATTTGTGAATCTTCTGTGCTTTTTAAATTTTGTGTGCATTTGTGAATTTTGTGTGCATTTGTGTATCCTGTGTGTGTATTTATGAATTATGTGTGTGCATGTATGAATCCTATGTGTGCATATGTGACTGTATTGTGTGCATTTATCTTTATTGAGACTCTTCTGGCTCCATACAATCAGCGTATTCATGTGAGTAATGATACTAAAAATTCAGCTTTACCATCACAAGAATAAATCACAGATTCTAAATTAATAAATATCTTTGAAACTGTAGTAATATTGTTGTTTTACTGTGTTTTTGATCAAATAAATGCAGCCTTGGTGAGCATAAGTTCAAACTTTTGACTGGTAGTTTATGTAACATATGTGTTCACTAACATCAGTAGTGCTGCCTTGTAGACTGTATATATAATTGTGTTTGTGTTTTTTTCTTATTAAGAGAAAATCCCGCAAAAGGATGTGTATTCTGGCTCTTGTCCTGTCGCTAGTGGCGGCCACCTTTGCTATAATTATTTGGCAAGCAATAAGATAAGATGAGCGCAGAACCTTACAGAAGTACAGGATCCTACTTCAGTGTTGACTGGATGATGTGTGTGTGTTTATTGTGTTTGCATGCGTAAACACATATTTGTGGGAAAAACAAACAAACAAAAAAATATTATTTTCTGTAGGAATGGCTTATAATATTGTGATGTGAACCTAAGGTCTCTTAAACATTTGGAACCATACCTCATATCTACTGTAAGACAATTATCAAACATCACATCACCTCAACTCTAAGCTCAAACATGGCTCACAGAGACATGGTGTATTTTATTTATAATGGTGTATTTTATTCAATTATTATTTATAATATGGATCAGATCCCACTATTAAGAGCCATTCCTGCAGAAATACAGATAATTTTAAAGTATTTTCACAGTATCTGCACATTTGTGTCAAATAAACATTGCTAGTAAGAGAATAGTTTCCTCTATTAAAATGTTTGTCCATGAAATATCTGAATCATATACAGTAAACCATTAAACATAATAAGGTTTACGTTTGCAACCACTTGCATGAATGTAATTCCTTTTAAAATTTGCATTTTGTTGCTGCAGGTCTTGATTCTCTCTTCTTCTTTTTTTCAACTGAAATTATGCAAAATAATAATAATACTTAGTATATTCTTAAAAATATATATATTTCTCGAAATGATTTCAAACATTTTAATGTTGTGTATGTTTTGATGCAGTGCTTTGATTCTAAGAAGTAAATGTATTTCTTAATAGTACATAATAAACATGAATTAAGTTTTAATAAATTGTTCTTCAATACTTATCTTCTGTGCATCTATATTGATTTTTATTTCAGATGATCAAAACTAATTTGTTGTTAATGTTTCTGCTTTTTTGTATGCTTTAAAAGTGACATTAAAAATAGAGACAAAATTAGTTTTGTGTATTATTATACACTACCATTCAAAAGACTGGGGACAATATTTATTTTTTTTACTTTTTAAAGAAATGTATAATTGTTCTTGTTCTAATTGTTCTATAATTGTTGTTGTTCTTTTAAACTTTATAATATATCGAAGAATCCTAAGGGGAAAAAATGAATACAATTTTCAACAAAAATACTAAACAGCAAAACATTGATTTGATATAAAATTATATAAAAATGTTTTTTCAGCACTAAATCATCATATTAGAATGATTTCTGAAGGATTATGTGACACTGAAGACCAGGTAATGATTCTGCAAATTCAGCTTTGCATCACAGGAATACATTTTAATATATATACAAATAAAAAGCTATTTTACAATGAAATAATATTGCACAACTCTACAGTTTTTATTGTATTTTTGATCAAATAAATGGAGTCTTGGTGAGCTTAAGACACATCTTTTAAAAAGTCTTACAGAATGGTATACTCTTAACAGGATGTATCTTGTAGTTGGTTGTTTATTTCCCTCGACAGTGCTTAAGAAGTTCCTGTCGTTTTGAAGTTCCAATGCCATCATCTTTACAAATCACAGAAATCATTATTATTTGCATAAGAATAACAAATGCTTAAAACAAAAAGTGTATAATTGCTCACAAATTGCCCAGTCCTCCGCTTGTGTCATATGAATGCTGTTATATTGAATATGTTCCTGTCGGGTTTTAGGTCTCTTCATAGTACAGAATGCGCCCTTCTTAAGGCTTTTAATGATATAGTATCGGCCGTTGATTCAGGAAAGGTAGTTATTCTTATTTAACTTGATCTCACAGCTGCTTTTCATACCGTTGATATTGGTATTTGGATGGTATTTTGTTGCAGTGTTTGGAAGATGTTGATATTAAAGGGGGGGTGAAATGCTCGTTTTCACTCAATCTCCTGTTAATCTTGAGTACCTATAGAGTAGTACTGCATCCTTCATAACTCCAAAAAGTCTTTAGTTTTATTATATTCATAAGAGAAAGATAGTCTGTACCGATTTTTCCCGGAAAAACACGACCGGCTGGAGGCGTGACGTGTGGGCGGAGCTAAAGAATCACGAGAGCCAGTAGGCTTTTGCGTTGAGAGCGTTTGGAAGCTGTGACATTACCGTGAGGAAAAAAAAACATAATCTAAAACAAACCATGGCTAACAGTCAGATTCAGCGTATATTTATGATCCAGAATCAGATCCCAAGGCTGAAACTGAACGAGAGCAGCAGCAGCAACGACTCGCTTCGAGCGGGGCTCGAACCCGGGTCTCCGATGGGAGGCGAACGCACTAACAAGGAGGCAGAGATATTTTAAGCAGTTTTACTCACCGCCTGCGGTTCCAACACACAATCGTGACCCTTTTTCGTTGGGATTGCATCATCCTTAAGAAATAAACGATACGCAAATCCGGCGTCAAACTGGGCCTTGTTTGTAAAACAAGCATCTTCGAAATGCAGGGAACAAACAAAAACACTTGTACAACTCCGTTGATGCTCTGTAAAAATAAACTCCATCCACTGGTCCCTTAATGCTGGTTTTTCTTTGGTAATCTGTGCAGGGTTGTCTTACCATGGCAACCAAAAACACACTTCTTTTGTGACTTTTCGGGAGGGCGCGCTCTTCCGGCAGAAGTGCCTCAGGACCCATATAAGGAAATTCCGCTCCATCTAACGTCACACAGACCCATACTCGAAAAAAACTTTCCGAAACTTGACAAACCGAAAAGAGTATTTTGGGAACAAAAATACTCCTTCAAACGTACAACTTAATTTTTGAAACTTTGTCCATGTTTAGCATGGGAATCCAACTCTTTAACAGTGTAAAAAACTCAGTATGCATGAAATAGCATTTCACCCCCCCTTTAAGGGTACTGCCCTAGAATGGTTTAAATCATATTAAAAACATAGATCTTTCTCTGTTTGTCTAGGAGATCGGTATCCTACATCAGCTAAATTACATAGTGGTGTGCCACAGTGTCTGGTCTGTGTTTCCCTGGGTGTCCACTAGTGGTCTCACTTCCCCATAGTCACCCCACTGCAGGCACATTTCCCACAAGCCTTTGTCCCATTCATCTATGTTAATTGCACACCTGTTATTGCACTCAGCTGTCTGCACTTTCATCGTTTGCACCTGTCCATATAAATCAGCCTGTCTCATGGAGTCTTTGTTTTCCGTCACCCAGCTTTCTCCTGTTCCCTTGTGTTTTTCTTGTTTTGGACTGATTTTGTGGTTATGACCTCTTGCCTGTTTTTTGAATTCTGATTTGGATTACCCCATTAAAATACTCAGATTGGATCTCTCGTTTCCTGTGTGCATTTGTTACACACAGGGGTCTATAGGGGCATATTTATTTTAATTACACTGTAAAAAATTTCCTGTAGAAATTACAGTAACTTACTGGCAGCAGTTTGCCAGTAACTTACTGTAAATTAAACTTACAGTAAAAATACTGTATTCATATTTACAGTACCATTTAACTTGCTGTAAATGTATTTGCAGTAATATTTTTTTTTACTGTAAAACACAATTATGTTTTTCTCTCCTTTTTATATATTTTAATACAATAAAATATTACTTTACACTGTGAAATTAACTGTAATTTGTTCACTTTTATTATGTATTGTATAACTGTACAAATTATTGTATTTCAACAGGTCTCATGTCTCAGTAGTAAAAACTATAAAAAGAAACAAAAGACTGTTTAACTTCTTTTATTGGTTTAATAGTTAAATGGTAATACTTGAAATAACATTTTAATATTCTTGCAGATAGTACTTTCAGTTTTCCAAAAACTTGAATACATTTCATTTATACATAAAAGTTTCATATTAAGAGCATTTTAAAACAACAGACATGAACAGATTCAGTCCGTGATACCGTACCGTACACACAGCTTCAATGGAGGGACTGAGGAGATAATATGTTATATGATATATGGGCTCTTTGGGCTAAATATTTCGTAAATATAATAATAATCTTAATACTAATAAGACTGAGTGTGTTGTTTTTGGACTTTCTTCTGCTTCCAAGGAAATTATAAGTAGATTGGCTGCTATGAAGATAAGTGTTTCAGATCATGTTGACAATCTGGATGTTATAATGGATTCAGCCTTAGTTTTTAGATAAACAGGTTACTAAAAACTAAGTGTTGTGAAGGCTGCCTTTTATCAACTCTAAACTGAATTATTTATAAACATTTATACTAAAACATTTTTCTCTTTTAAAGATCTTTTGACTATTATACAAGCCTTTGTGTTATCACTCATCAATTACTGTAATTCTGTATTTACATATAGGTATTTCACAGGGTCTGCAAAGTACCATATTAATGTTCACAGTTTAAGTTTCACCCACAAGGTGGCACGCTGTAAACATCACTGATTGTCAGCATTGGTCATCAACAGTCACCGTGATCTGGAGTTAATGCTTGTTTCTGTAATGATAGAATGTTCAATGTTTTGTTCTGTTGCTCAGGACATCCATCTTACGAAGGGTCAGGATCACAACTTATAATTATAACTTCATTATGTTATTGCGGAGATTGAAGTGCTGTTTGGAGTTATTTTCGAGTGGTCCTTTGTCCTTCTCGTGCGTCATTTATTGCCATAATCAGCAGGCATTACACCCCCACTGTCCTCCACTGATTAATATGACTAACCCTGCTAAAAGTTTAACATGCACATCTTATATTCTACCCCACATTTTGAGAAAGTCTTGATTGTGATTGCAGTGGCTAAACCACTACATGAAGAGAAGTGTTTATAGAGCTGTCAGAGGGACTGTGAAGGAGTTGAAGGTTTTGCATTATTTCTTAGTACAAACCATATCAGAAATGCACACATTCATTTAACTTAATGTTTTGTTGTTGTTGTTTTAATTTCATATTTAAATGAGAACATTGGTCAGACCCAAGTTTACCAAGGTAGTGACCATCATTTTGCCAATAATTTTGGTTCCTGGAAAAACATTTGTACTTTATCAGCCATCAGATTTTAGGAAAATGGTTTTGCTTTTGCTTAGACCAGAGGATGAGAGCTGTAAATATTAATCTTTAACATAACATCCCACATTCAACCACACAGAACACCTTATAAAATCCAGCTATGCATTAATACTAGTGTGCTTTTGAATGTGTTTGTGAGGTAGAATATCGGTAAAATATAGGTGTCTGGCACTAATTCTGTGTTCCATTTTGCACAGTTAATTAATAAAATAACATATGTGTGTTCTTTAGGAGAACAAAGAAAGTCCTAAGGGGAAAGGTAATATCACCTCTCCCCCTTGGCTGCTATTTTTATGTGGTGTGAAAGGAGGGATGCTGTTTGTCAGATTCCTTTTCATCTGAGGCTACTTTTTCCCTTCAATCTTTTTCATTTCCCGCTCCAGAGCTGAATCTTTGTAGAAACACGGGAACAAAGGAAAGGGGAGTTGGTGGTCCTGTTTGTGTGTGTGTGCATTGTCTTATTTCGCAAAACCAGGTGGTGTGGTAGAGCCACTTTTGACAAATTGTTAGTAATATCAACAGATTATTTATGCTATGCTACACTATTAATTGTTTATTAAAGGAATAGTTCACTCAAAAATGAAAATTTGTTGAAGATTTACTCAGCTCAGGTCATCCAATATGTAGTTTGTTTGTTTAACATAACAGATTCATAAAAATGTATGATTACATCAATTACTTGCCAATGGATCCTCTGCAGTGAATGGGTGCCGTCAGAATGTGAGTCCAAATAACTGATAAAATCTCCAGTGCATCAGTTAATATCTTGTGAAATGAAAAGCTGTGTGTTTGTAAGAAACAAATACAGACATTTCTGGCTAAAATATGAGTATATATATATATATATATATATATATATATACACACAGTGTGTGTAAGGAAAGTATTCAGACCCCCTTAAATATTTCACTCTTCTTTGTTATATTGCAGCCATTTGCTAAAATAATTTTAGTTAATTTTTGCCCTCGTTAATGTACACACAGCACACCATATTGACAGAAAAACACATAATTGTTGACATTTTTGCAGATTTATTAAAAAAGAAAAACTGAAATATCACATGGTCCTAAGTATTAAGACCCTTTTCTGTGACACTCGAGGTGGTTCTATACCTTCATTTGAGTCCAGCTGTGTTTGATTATACTGATTGGACTTCATTAAACACACTTGTCTATATAAGAGCTTACAGCTCACAGTGCATGTGAGAGCAAATGAGAATCATGAGGTCAAAGGAACTGCCTGAAGAGCTCAGAGACAGAATTGTGGGAAGGCACAGATCTGGACAAGGTTACAAAAACATTTCTGCTGCACTTAAGGTTCTGCTGCACTTAAGGAGAAGAGCCTTGGTGAGAGAGGTAAAGAAGAACCCAGAGATCATTGATCAATGTGGCTGAGCTCCAGCGATTCAGTCGGGAGATGGGAGAAAGTTGTAGAAAGTCAACCATCACTGCAGCCCTCCACCAGTTGGGGCTTTATGGCAGAGTGACCTGACGGAAGCCTCTCCTCAGTGCATGACACTTGAAAGACCTCATGGAGTTCGCCAAAAAACACCTGAAGGATTCTCTGGTCTGATGAGACCAAGATAGAACTTTTTGGCCTTAATTGGAAGTGGTATGTGTAGAGAAAACCAGGTACTGCTCATCACCTATCCAATACAGTTCCAACAGTGAAGCATGGAGGTTTCAGCATCATGCTGTGGGGGTGTTTTTCAGCTGCAGGGACAGGACGACTGGTTGCAATCAGGGAAAGATGAATGCGGCCAAGTACAGGCAAACCTTCTCCAGAGTGCTCAGGACCTCAGACTGGGCCGAAGGTTCACCTTCCAACAACACAATGACAATGACACCTGAAAATGGCTGTCCACCTACGTTTACCATCCAACCAGACAGAACTGGAGAGGATCTGCAAGGAGGAATGGCAGAGGATCCCCAAATCCAGGTGTGAAAAACTTGCATCTTGCATCTTTCCCAAAAAGACTCATGGCTGTATTAGATCAAAAGGGTGCTTCTGCTAAATATTCAGCAAAGGGTCTGAATACTTAGGATCATGTGATATTTCAGTTTTTCTTTTATATAAATGTTTAAAAATTTAAACAATTCTGTGATTTTCTGTCAATATGGCGTGATGTGTGTACATTAATGAGGGGGACAAAATAACTTAAATGATTTTAGCAAATGGCTGCAATATAACAAAGAGTGAAAAATGTAAGGGGGTCTGAATACTTTCCGTACCCACTGTGTATTTGTATATATATATATATATATATATATATATATATATATATATATATATATATATAAGAAATTCATCTGAATCAAGAGAAAAATATGTACATTTATGCATTTATTAATTTTTGCAGACTCTTTTATTCCAAAGTGACTTACAAAAGGGGAACAAAGCAATTAATCAAAGAGCCAACACTCGTCGCAGTACACAATGCCAGATTTATTAGACAAATATGTAAGATCAAGAACAGTTTACAAGCAAAAAATGTCTAAAAGAGTTCTAAACAAAATGTTAGTGCATTTTGATGAGATGACAGCAGGGGACTGTCTTGGAGAAATTAACCATTAACTTCTATGTTGGCCAGAAGCAACAGTTTAATGATGGATTTGTCTCTTACAATTGGATACGGTCTCTCTTTAACATTTTCATTTTGCAAGATGATGTAGATTATTGTTACTGTTTTTATCAGCTGTTTGGACTCTCATTCTGATGGCACCCAATCACTGCAGAGGATGATGTAATGTTATATTCCTCTAATTTTCCTTCAGATGAAGAAGCAAACTCCTCTTGAGCACATTTTCAGCAAATTATTTACATTTATTCATTTAGCTGACACTTTTATCCAAAGCAACTTACAATTGCTATATATATGTCAGAGGTCGCACACCTCTGGAGCAGCTAGGGGTTAAGTGTCTTGCTCAGGGAAACATTGTCGTCTCACAGTGGATTCAAACCCAGGTCTCTCACACCAAAGGCATGTTTCTTATCCACTGCGCCAAAACCACCCATATTATAATTTTAATTTTTGATTGAACTTCTCCTTTAATATCAGTACAGACAAAACAATACAGACAAATTTTAGTTTGGAGTTGAAAGAATCTCCGGTATTCAGTCATCAATAGATAAAGATGTAGTCTTGATTTCATGTGATCATTTTTAAATTTAGTGTTGTAAACACTTCATTCCAGTTTGTCCCACTGGGAGATAATGCCTGTTCCAAAGTGAAATAAAAGAAAGAAAGTAAAACTTAACACAGTTGTTTAAAGGTTCTGTTATTGATTTATAAATAATAATTCCCGGTAACACTTTAGAATAAGGTTCCATTAGTTAATGTTAGTTAACTACTTTTGTTAACATGAACTAAGCAAGAACAATCCTTCTGCTACATTTATAAGTCTTAGTTCATGTTAATTTCAACATTTACTAATGCATTATTTAAATCAAAAGTTGTGCTTGTTAACATTAGTTAATGCACTGTGAATGACCATGAACTAACAATGAATAACTGTATTTTCATTAACTAACATTAACGAAGATGAATAAATACAGTAATAAATGTATTATTCATTGTTTGTTCGTGTTAATTAATACATTAACTAACATTAACTAATGGAACCTTATTCTAAAGTGTTACCAAATTCCCTAGTTCTTTAATAAAAATCATGATCACAAAATCATGATCAAATAAAGGATTAAATGGGTTTAAGAAGATTTATTATAATGGGACTTTTAAGGGGTCTCTCAAAGGATATTCCTATTGGCCAAAACACCTTCATATATTGTCTCATGATGACCAAGTTGCACCAATAGCTTGAAATTATTGGCATTCACACACCACTGCATCACCCTCAAACTGATGGTTATGTGGTGTATTTTAAATCAATGTGTTTCAGTGTAAACAGCTTAAAAAATACATGCAGTCAGAGACCAGTCTTATGAAGAACAAATATTCCAATTTCACGTACTGTACAGGTTTTGAAAATTGTACAACATTTATACAGAATTTCAATAGAGCAAGATGACTTCTTACCCCCACCAGACGAAAATTGATCTCAGTGCTATTCCTTAATTTAGTTTGATTACAATTAAGGGCATGCTCCGTGTCAGACCTGTTGACAAACGCCTCATGATCATGAGTGTCTCCCTCTAGGAGTAACCCCAGAGTGCAGTCTGGACGATGGGGCGGGGCCACACTTCGAGGCGGAACATATTAGAAATAATAATAATAATAATACAAATAAAAAATTGCCACAGTACATTAATCCTCTAACACCTTAATCTTTTTCTGTTCTTTTTCTGTTTGTTTTCATTTTATTTATTTAAAGAGAAGGTAACACTTTATGATAACTTTCATTACTAAATAATTAACAAACATGATTATATATTGATTAATGGATCATTAGTTAAAATAAATTAAAAGAGTCAGGAATTCTTGTTATTAACAAAAATTAAAATTAAAATTAAAAATTAACAAACCATTAACTAGGACTTTTTTCCCCCAATAAACTCCTAATTTGCTGCTAATTGTTGATTTAACATGATTTCTGAAAAAAAGGTTGCTTTAAATTTTTGTAAAAAAATTAAATAATAATAATAATAATAATAATAAATAAATAATATATATATATATATAGTCTTGGAGGAGTTCCTCGAGAGATGCTTAGCACTTGTTGGCCCTTTTGCCTTCTGTCTGCGGTCCAGCTCACCCCTAAACCATCTGGATTGGGTTCAGGTCCGGTGACTGTGGAGGCCAGGTCATCTGGCGCGGCACCCCATCACTCTCCTTCTTGGTCAAATAGCTCTTGATGCCTTCAGTGTGACTCTACAACTTTCATAGTCATGAAAATAAAGAAAACTCTTTGAATGAGAAGGCGTGTCCAAACCTTTGGTCTGTACTGTATATCAAAGCAGGAGTTTTTGATACAGCTTAGAACTGAATTTGATGATTGTGACATTTTGTACTAAAGGTAAAAGTTTAACTAAGTTTGTCACACTGATGTTTTCTTTCTCGTTTCCTTCATTTCACCTCTACTCTTGCTTTGGATCGTTCTAGTCTATAATGCATTCTGTATGACAATTGGCTTGTAATGTTCCTCATTTGTAAGTCACACTGGATGAATGTAGAAAAAATGTTGGCTAACGATTCCCCCAAACACAAACTCATACGAACACACATACACACACACACACACACACACACACGGTCAGTTGGGAAGTAATGGAGAGGAACCTGTGCTGACGAGAGAAGCACCTGTTCACAGCAAGCGGTCAGGATGCACAAGACACGGCAACTGAGCATATAACCACTCTAACATTCACATCTGAAGCAGAACAAGAGCAGATTCTTCAGCAACACACTCTGAGTTAGTATGATTTATCAAACGAGGAAGATGGAATCCATGTTTTTAGAACACATTTTTAATGGATACTGATCTATCTATCCTCTAGATGCTAAATTTGAATAATGGAACATTCTTTGACAACTAAATTAACAAACTGTTTTTTTTTTCTTTCCTAGAAGAACACATTGGCTGATGTATCATCACAATGCATCTCTCTCTCTCTCTCTCTCTCTCTCTCTCTCTCTCTCTCTCTATATATATATATATATATATATATATATATTGCAATTAATACATATTAAATAAATTGCTTTACAAGTTTTCTTCTTCTTCTTCTTCTTCTCAATCTTAAACCCAAGTGTGATGCTTTTCTTTGAGCACAAGAGGGCAGCAAGCCACTATCAGAGAGTTCACAGCTGAGCCTGAGACCATATTTTTCTTTCTTTGCCCACTGACTCAAGATTCATTGTTCTAAGAAACAATTGAAATTAAAGTGCCCAGGAAACTTTTGTTGGGTTTGGTCATTTAGGTTTGTTCTTAAGTACCTCAAATCATAATTCTGATATATTTCGTGTGTTAGACTGTGTACCGACATGTTGTCATGTTGTCGATTTCAGTCTTTGAGGTGATGAAGATGCATTGCTTTGCACATTTGTGCCATGTTTGCTATAGCATACACAGAGAAGGATTTAGAGGGCTTTTTGCCACTCTTTTCTAGCATGCTGAAGTGCTTGAGCATTGAAACAGGTAAAAGTGGCACCGGTCAGGTCAAGTGTTTATGCTGGAGTGAGAGCGGTCTTGGCTCGTATCCTCTTTGTCTGCACTTACCCAGAGATCAAAGAGCTCAGACATGAAGCCTGCTAAAATTATCACAATACTTTCAGCACCACTCAACGCCCAGAAAACTTTCATGGCTTTCATTCTGAAACAACTACTTGTTTTTATAAAATGCTTCATCATTGTTATATTATTGACTCCTCCATGAGCCCCTTTCTCTATTATTCTCTCTCTCTGTCTTTATCGTTCTCTTTTTTGTCTCTCTCTCACTCACACACACACACACACACACACAAGATCTAAGCGTAACAGCACAGGGTAGATAATTACAATTTCAAAATCATTTGCCAGATCATTACTACCTAATCCCCTGTTTCATCTTATGAGTCACGCGTCTCATTTGGCATGGTGCTGGACAGCTCACAGGCTTTTTTTTTTTTTTCTCTGATAAACAGTCTCTCGTCTTTGACAAAGAAGAGCCATGGGGCATGAGAAACGGATACACACTCTTACACACTGACCCCAACAAAATATAGATCAAGAAAAATATATTTATTCCTTTAAATAACTGAATATTTCGTGATCTGTAATTTAAAGATGATTTTGTCTTATCATAAATTTACAAATTAAATATAGCATTTCATGGTATATTGCAATAAGAAAATATAATAAATATATATTATGTATTAAGGCAAGACACTGCAGGCAAAACCACTGAGTTTTCAGGCACTGGTCAATTTTGAGATTTTGTTGAAGTATTGTTCATTTTTAGTTCATGTTAACTAATTAATTAACAAATGAACCTTATTGTAAAGTTTTACCAATAATCTTTTTTTTATATATATAAATGAGCATCACACTTTATATAAATCTATATTCTGAATAGATAATTTGCCTGATTTATGTAGCATTTCATTCACCAAAATATTTTATCTTCTAGCTGTTGACAATATTTTCTGATTTATGGGATGATAAAAAGAAATATCCCAAATCCCCTTTTATAAAAAAACTTTAACATATAAACAAAATTAAATTAAATTTTTCCAGTGTTCAGGTTTCCTTTTCTGGATATGTATGTTATTTATAATTATACATAGGCTTATTATCTGAAAACTTGTAATAAAATATTATTTAAAGTAGTGAATGTGTATATAAAGCATTTTCTTTTAATTCTATCCATAGTATTTATTTTCATTCACTGTCAGAGTGTCTCCATAGCAACAGCTCTGAGCAAATCAGAGCTGTTATTTGTCATTTAACATTTCATGCATTTGTATAATCATTTCTGTTCTGCATGCTATATCTGCTTCTCTTTGTCCAGTCCAGGTTTTCTTATATGGACTCAGCCCAAAAGGGCATAGCAGTTCCTGTGACTCAGGAGGTCAGAACTCAATAAATCACGTTTGACTTATGACCTTCAGTTCAGAGAGGAATGATAGCTCAATGTCCCCATCAATGGCACTGACCAACACCTCTGCTATTGCACACCTCATTCACATGCTGTGTTTGATTAGTGGAAAAGATATTTGAGTTGAATTAGTAATGGAGCTGTTGTCTCAAGCTACAACCACATTCCAGTTGTGGCCACAATCAACTCAATATTAGTTTTATCCATACTGTCTCAAAGTCCAAATTGTGCTTTACTAAAATTACTTTATCAACAAACTTTAATGTTAATAATATCACACTGCATTATGGGAGAATGATATCAATTGTTGTGTTTTGTGTGTTTATCGATATTGTTTAGTGTACACTTTGGCTGGTAGCAATGATTCTTATTTTTTGTTAAAACAAATATTTTGTCTCATCTGTTGTGGTGGCTGAATAGTTGTACATGGGAAATAGGCTGGGTTTAGTGTTTTAGTTCAGTTAAATAATGTTATATTTTATTAAGCAGAAAGGGGGCATCATTGGTGGCAATCAGTTTAGCAACACACTGAAAAAAAATCATTACAAAACAAGTTATTAAAAGAGCTCAGTTGAAGGTAACACTTTATTTTAATGTGCCATTGTTATATGTTACATGTGCTGTATTTAATATAGTACTATACTATAGTCAAGTCACCTTTATTTATATAATGCTTTTTTACAATACAGATTGGGACAAAGCAACTGAACAGCATTAAATAGAAAAAGAGTATATCATTAATGCAAAAAGGCAGTTCATCATAGAATTCAGTGATGTCTTATCCAGCTCAGTTCAGCTTAAATAGTATCTGTGCAATCAGGTCGACAGTATCGCTGGGATATTGTAAGCCAAAGGCGACAGCGGCGAGGAACCGAAACTCCATCGGTGAAAGAATGGAGAAAAAACCTTGGGAGAAACCAGGCTCAGTTGGGGTGCCAGTTCTCCTCTGACCAGACGAAACCAGTAGTTCAATTCCAGGCTGCAGCAAAGTCAGATTGTGCAGAAGAATCATCTGTTTCCTGTGGTCTTGTCCTGGTGGTCCTCTGAGACAAGGTATTTACAGGGGATCTGTATCTGGGGCTCTAGTTGTCCTGGTCTCCGCTGTCTTTCAGGGCAGTAGAGGTCCTTTCTAGGTGCTGATCCACCATCTGGTCTGGATATGTACTGGATCCGGGTGACTGCAGTGACCATCTGATCTGGATACAGACTGGATCTGGTGGCCATGGTGACCTCGGAACAAGAGAGAAACAGACTAATATTAGCGTAGATGCCATTCTTCTAATGATGTAGCAAGTACATAGGGTGTTATGGGCAGTGTTCCAGTGCAGCCTAAAAAATCCTTTGAATATTAGAAATATGTTAGTTTGTTACGTGTTAAGTCAGGTTAAAGAAATGGGTTTTTAATCTAGATTTAAACTGCAAGAGTGTGTCTGCCTCCCGAATAATGTCAGGTAGGTTATTTCAAAGTTTGGGGGCTAAATAGGAAATGGATCTGCCGCCCGCAGTTGATTTTGATATTCTAGGTATTAACAAAAATGTTTTGAGAATGCAGCAGACGTGAAGGTCTATAATGTAACATGAGCTCATTCAAATACTGAGGTGCTAAACCATTCAGGGCTTTATAAGTAATAAGCAAGATTTTAAAATCTATACGATGTTTGATAGGGAGCCAGTGCAGTGTGGACAAGACCGGGCTAATATGGTCATACTTCCTGGTTCTAGTAAGAACTCTTGCTGCTGCATTTTGGACTAGCTGTAGTTTGTTTACTAAGCGTGCAGAACAACCACCCAATAAAGCATTACAATAGTCTAACCTTGAAGTCATAAATGCATGGATTAACATTTCTGCATTTTACTTTGAGAGCATAGGCCGTAATTTCGATATATTTTTGAGATGGAAAAGTTTTCCAAATGCTAAAAATGGGGCTTTCTAAGGAAAGATTGCGATCAAGTAGCACACCTAGGTTCCTAACTGATGACGAAGAATTGACAGAGCAGCCATCAAGTCTTAGACAGTGTTCTAGGTTATTACAAGCAGAGTTTTAGGTCCTATAATTACCACCTCTGTTTTGTGTGTGTGTGTGTGTGTGTGTGGGGGGGGGGGGGGGGTCAGAATTTAGCAGTAAGAAGTTACTCGTCATCCAGTTTTTTATAACGACTACGCATTACATAAATTTTTCAAATTGGTATGTTTCTCCAGACTGTGAATAAATATAGAGCTAAGTATCATTAGCATAATGATGAAAGCTAACACCGTGCTTCCTGATGCTATCTCTCAAGGGTAATATGTAAAGTGTGAAAAGTAACGGCCCTAGTACTGAGCCTTGAAATACCTCTTCATTCAATGCAATAAATTGATGGTGATTAGATAAGTATGATTTGAAGCATGCTAATGCACTTCCATTAATGGCAGCAAAGTTTTCTAGTCTATTCAAGAGAATGTTGTGGTCAATTGTGTCGAATGCAGCACTAAGATTCAATAAATGGGGCAGCTGTGGCCTAATGGTTAGAGAGCCGGACTAGTTACCAGAAGGTCACTGGTTCGAGTCTTGTTCTGGCAGGAGTTGTAGGCTGGGGGGGAGTGAATGAACAGTGCTCTCTTCCTCCCTCAATACCCATGGATGAAGTGCACTTGAGCAAGTCACTGAACCCCCAGTTGCTCCCCGGGTGCTGGATATATAGCTGCCCACTGCTCCAGGTGTGTGTTCACGGTGTGTTCACTTCTCACTGCTGTGTGTGTGCACTTGGATGGGTTAAATGCAGAGCACCAATACCGAGTATGGGCAACCATACTTGGCAAATGTCACGACTTTTACTTTTTTTTTTTTTCAATAGCACTAATAGAGGGATACAACCACGATCAGATGAAAAGAGCAGATCATTTGTATCTCTAAGGAGAGCAGTCTCAGTACTAAAATATGGTCTAAATCCTGACTGGAAATCCTCACAGATATAATTTTTTATCTAAGAAGGAATATAATTGTGAGTATACTGCCTTTTTATTTTATTTTATTTTATTATTATTATTTTTTTGTATCTTGGACAGATACACTAAAGTGTTTCATACATAATTACAAGCAACTCTAAACCAAATGCTAATCCTAAACCTATAGTAATTACATGTTATTAATTGATTTTAATTTGTACTTATTGTAATTATTGTGTAATTAATTACCCTCTGACAATGTCATGAACTAATACAGCAAATATAAATAAAATGCAACCACATTAATGCAGCAGTGCTTTTTGGAAACCTAATCTTCAATGTACTCTATTACTGGTCATTTATTTATGAAATGACTGTAATGCAGACAAAGATAATTAGTGTAATTTAACAGTATCTTGTATAAGTTTAGGTAAGACTTTATTTTGAGGTGACTTT
This sequence comes from Carassius auratus, assembly GCF_003368295.1. Taxonomy (NCBI): domain Eukaryota; kingdom Metazoa; phylum Chordata; class Actinopteri; order Cypriniformes; family Cyprinidae; genus Carassius; species Carassius auratus. The sequence goes on from NC_039283.1 coordinate 8,480,807, forward strand.
GTTTACAGGTTATTAGTAATAAATATTGTAATACTTACACTTTGTTATTAAACTGTAACAATGTTACATTAAAATAAAGGGATCCACTTTATGTTAAGTGACTTTAAATTAATAATTTGATACAATTTACTTCTTGTGTACGTGTTTTGTATATTAAAAAATACCTTCCTGTAACTGTATCTGAAATTATTTTTTGTAGTTTCATCCATATTTACACTGCTGACCCTATCCTTACCCCACACTTAAACCCAAAGATCTGAATCACACTGAATCTGTGTCTAACCTTAACCATATCCCACCTCAATAGCAGCAAAGTGCTTTTAAATTCAACATGAACAGAATATGCACATTGTACCTAACTCTATGTACATATAGATATAAGTACATAGTAGTTAAAGGCACCTAATATAAAGTGGGACCCAAGAAACTAACCCTAAACTAAACCCTATAATAAGTACATGTAGTTAATTCATATTAATTGTTACTTGTTTGTAATTACACAGTAATATTGTCACCTTAAAATAAAGTGTTTTTACACCTTCCAAAAAATCATTTGTCTCCATCCAAACACCTCAGAAACCTCATTGACAAGCTTCTGTAAAACTCTCATGTTTAAATCAAAATGTCAATGACAAATTTCGATCCACAACCCAAGTAAGTTTTAAGTCTGCAGGAACAAGCCTATCGCACATTCACAAGACCATGTGTTGCCGTCTCTAAATGTATTTCGGTTGCACTTTATTTTACAGTACGTGTACTAACATGTATTTATAGTGTACTTACAGTGTATTTATCTAAGAAAGTTCTGGTAACACAAGGTAACTACATGGGGTAGGGTTAGGTTTAGGGGTAGGTTCAGGGTTAGTACCTAGTTATTACATAGTTATTGTAATTACTATAATAAGTACATAGTATGTACATGAGGAACAGGACTGTAAAATAAAGTGCTACCTGTATTTCTTTACAGAAAATCAGTTGGATAACCAATAAAAATTCTTTGGAGACATTTTACCCATAATGCCTATGAAAAATGTTTACAGTGCAAAGTGTTTACCTCTCCTGTGGTGAACTGTGGTGTCAGAATTACAATCTGACAGATGATTGTGCATTGAGATTATTGTGAGGATAGATGGATTGAATAAACAGTTATGTTTTGTTGTAATCCCGGTAAACCAGGCTTCAGTCTGATAGCTCTGTGGAGATGAGAGCTGTCACTCAATCCCATAATCCCCTGCTCTCCTCCGCTTCCCGCTGATCCTCTCCTTAATGCAGCTAATTTCCTTTTTCTCTGTGTGCGGGTTGAGAAGTTTGTACAGACACGGCCATATATGAATGAAGGAAACCAAGATAACAAGGAATAGAAATATAAAGAGGTTATTTGTAATGTTTTTGAATGATGCCACATATAGCACATTTACCAAGTTTTTAACACACCATGTAGCTTTACTGTCATTGCAAGACATGAAGAAATTAGTGTTCCCATCAGTGTTGTGGGTAACGCGTTACAAAGTAACGCGTTAGAGTACTCTAATTACTTTTTTCCTGAAATTTGTAACTTAACGCGTTAGTTTCGTGCGTAAGTAATCAGTAACTTCGTTATTTTTTTTAAAAAAGTAATCCGTTATTTTAAGGAAAGGAAAATCCCGACTGCAGCCTGCTTTTTGTCAGACAGTAGTCCTAGGTCTACTGTGCCACCTGCGGATGTACAGTATCAGCGGAGCCGAAGCTCTGTGATCGTAAAGTCAATGGCTGTGATACGTCTGTGCCCTGCGCCTGACCCTGTGTGTGTGTGTGTGTGTGTGTGGGACTTTTTTTTTTTTTTTCGAACTCCCGGCAAGATGGCAGAGAGGACAGCGTTTGGTTTATGGAAGTACGCACATTATTTTCAATTTGTCAACGAAAAAGAAAGGAACATAACGGTAAAATGCACACTTTGCTTTGGTGAAAAGCTTCTGTCGACCGCCAAAAATTCTACCTCAAATTTAACGCTACGTTTTAATCACTACTTTGAAGAGTAAATGTAAGATGACTGTGTTAAAGCGAATTTAGGCTTGTGACTGTGAGTGACACTTTAATAATAATTAGTTCGGCTATTAAGCGATTTGTCATTTGCCTGTGTGGCAGTGAAGGATTTAATTCGGTTTGTTATCATTTTTATTTGACAGGCAGCTGTTAATTTCTGTTAGATCATTGGCTGGCTGGTTGTTCATCATTTCTAAATGGATTTAAATCTGCAAGCCTGTTTAAGGTTGTGTTTACAAGTAAGCATAATTGTACTTTGATAACTGCATTATTTAAAGTTAAAGAAAAATCAGGAGTTATCTTGTGGTGCTCATAATATACAGTAGCCTAGGCTACCCGGGCTGGGTAACGTTAGGTGCGAATTTTGATTAATAATATGTTCTGTGATAATAAATAAATAAAACGCCATGTGGAATAGCCGATTGCTGACTGTCTTTCCTGTTATTGTTATCCTGCAGTGTTAATTTAGTCGCATGACTGACGTTATTCATTGTCGGGAGTCACGACTTCTAGGTGCATTTAAAGGGGCCGGGGCTATGTCTGTCGTGTGTGAGCCGCTGCAAACGGCTTTTAATTTTTGGTAACGCATGAGTACTCTAACGCGTTACTTTTATGAATAGGTAACGCTGTATCATAACTGATTACTTTTAATTGATGGTAACGTTGTAACCTAACTAACTACTTTCCAAAGTAACTATACCCAACACTGGTTCCCATACAGCAAAAAAAATTTTTTTTTTTGCCAAAATCTAGTTTAAATAAACAATAAATATATGTTGTAAAGAGTGAAGCACAATGAAATATATATTTTTGAAACTGAAAATATATTTAGCTTCAAACATCTTATACCAAAATATATGAAATAAAATAGACAAATATATCAAAAAAAATTTCGGAGACAAAAAAAAAAAAAAAATGCACTACATACAGACATCTTACAGTATCATACTTTAGGCAAACTTTATTTTTTAAATATATATATATATTTTTTATATATTTTCAAAAAGTACAAAAAATGACAACAAACAAGCACTTAGTAATATATATTTTATGGCCATTTATATATATATATATATATATATATATATATGGTATGTTTAGTGCTGTAGGGGTTAAAAGCATCAGAGACTGTAACTGGCTCCTGAGGAAGATGAAAGCTCTGAACATCCCTCTCAAACTTCTGCCTCTGTATGTTTTTACTACTTTGCCTTTGAACTAAAATATCATATTGTTAGCGTCTAACAATGGCACTTCTTTGCACTTTTTTTAATTATGGAAGCTGTAAAGTAACAAAGCAATAACCCTCATGTTTTAATTTCTCATTACTGCAATGTTATTCCTGCCCGCTTTGACAAACGAAAAATGTCTTTTTCAAGAGAGTTTGTGTATGTAATTATTGTTTGTCATTAAATAGTACACAGTATCATTACTGTAGCTTAACAAAATTACCTTCCTTAAATATTCAAGTGTTGTAATAATAAGATGAGTCTTGCATAGCTTATTACTATGAGTGGTGCGTGCACACTTGCTAAAAGGCCTAATCAAGAGCACAAGGCCTAATAATCCATGCTAATGCAATTATTCCCCCCACATACTCTCTCACTTTCCACACTGAGAGATCTTACTCAGGGTACGAGCAACATAGGGACCTGTCAATCTAGCCAGTGCAAATGAAGCTCTAGCTGCTAACTGTAGGCTTCTTTGATGTTTTAAAATTAGCATTTAAATAAAAGGGGGAAATGGAGGTGGGGGAGGGGGGCACACAAAGTTCATCTGGGAAACTTGTCCAACTCTTGATTTTGAGCCATGCATGTGGTGGGATGAAGTCACACATATGGTTTGCGGAGATCTAGACTGGACACGCCACTCACAATTACTGTAGCTGACAGGGCCACTGGTTCACTCAGCACACAGACATCACTAAAACAGAGCCGTGCATGTCAGAGAATGCTTGTATTAGAGCAGTGCTTCTGCTTAAGGACCCAGATTGTACACTGGACAGGTGCTGTAAAAATTTGTTGTTGTACAAACCTAATCAAAACTCTGCAGAGATAACTGAGATTGTAGCATTGCGTGTAAGAACTGCAACATTTATTGATTCCCCAAAATCAAAACATCTGTTTATTTGAGCTTTCCGAAACATCAATATTGGCTCAACCAATGGCGTGTGTCTGGGGCGGGACTATCTGTTTGTCTGACCAGTGGTACAGTAGATAGGGAAAGTGAGTTGTTTGGGTCTGTTTTGAAAAATATCCAAATGGATAACCAGTTTCAATGCAGCAATATTAAATAATCTTTTTGACTTGCATAAATCCAGTTAATTTAGATGTTACCATTTTTAGCTTACCATTTTGTACAATGTATTGTGCAGTTTCATTTTGAACACCTTATAGTAGTGACAGGTGGGTTTGTAAGTGAAACTTTTAAAGACAGACCTACAGTGAGCCATGACGTACACATGCTATTGTTAAAAGTCACCAACCAGCTTATTATACCAGTCTTTTTATTATTAATTAATTAATTTAATTTTAATAATCACGTTTAACAGCAGGATACTTGGTAAAAAAAAAAAAAAAAACGGTACCACTTTATTTTAGGGTCTCTTAAATATTTGCTTATTAGCAAGCATATTAATAGAATGTTAGCCATTTATTAGTAAGAATTAAGCACATATTAATGCCTTATTCTACATGTCCTTATTCTAAAGTGTTCCTTCTTGTGAAGCACCGCAAATGATGTAATTTCAGACTATTTAAATATTTGTCTGTATAATTTGCAAAAAATGTAAACTATATGGTGCAGAAGGTGCATTTCAATTGGAATAAACACATTAAGAAATGCAAATGAGTGATTTCTGTCACATGATTCTTCTGAGGAGATTATTTGGAAAATCTATTAAGAAGAACCATTGTTTTTGCAATTCTGTTTGGTGATGCTACTTGCTATTACTTGTATTTTTCTACTGTTTTACTCCTGATGTCAGTGACCCTATTAGAACAGACCTGTCACCCATTTCTGGATCTCAACCCACCAGTAGAAGAAGTACTGCACTAGACTGCCATGTATCAAAAGCATGTTTAACAGGATACACTGTTTAGCAATAAATCTTGATGTGTAACGACCAAGTAATTAACAATAACCATGATGAAAATAACTATTAAGTATATTTGCAACAAAGTTCCAGGTATTCACTGAGAACACTGAAGTCTTTTCATTTCAATTAATTAAGTCATTAATCATTCGGTGTGCCCACTCTGTGTAAATTATTCCCAGTGGTCTACTTGTAAAACAAGTGCAGCAGAGTAAAACCACAAAGCAGAGCAGTCGTCATCCCAGACTCTTGGGGGTGAAATGTACATCATTTGCATTTAATTGCAATAAATGCACGCAGCTGGAAATGTTTGGGCATGTTAATTCAGTTCCAGACCAACATTATTTTACAGTTTCGTTTACTTACGCCATACCTTTGCCCTCATTCTCAGCAAAATGAGCCATAGATGCGGTACTGAAGGCATATATGAAAGAATCCACACAAAAGCAAATACACATTACTTAAACATCACAGCAAATGGAAGTCTGACAGGAATAGCTTGGATCCCTAAGGTGAGGTTTATGCTAGTAGGGCACAAAGCCAAACTGCGTGAATGTTAATGTGAGCAGTGTAGATGTAGGAAAAGTGTTGACAGACTTTTCATTGACAACCGAAAAAAAAAAATACAGCCCTGGTTCAGCAAACCTGTCTGTCTCTCTCTACTCTACCACATGTCCCAAAAAGGACAAGCTGTCCAAGTACAGCTCACTTTGGTGATGTTTCCAGTCCATCCTACATGTGATCTGAACATTTACTGTATATGTAAAACAGCCTCTGCTATCTGCCACTCTCCTCTCTGAGAGAATACAAACATACTCTTATCTCTGCTTGTACTAAGGAATCTGTCTCTGATAACAACACCATTTGTATTAGCCCACAATTAGGGCAGATATTTCACACCTATCTCTGGGGTAAATACGGCAAGGCTCCAGCACAGGGGCTGCAAGCATGAAGAAGCAGGTAAATAGGTTAACATTGTGAGCACAGCTGAGAGCGCTTAGCTCTGCGCTTACTTACTGCACAAGCTAACTATTGTTCGCTATCACTGCCCATGGCTATTTCCATCATGATAATTAGGGCTCATTTTACTAAACATAAGGCTCTGACAAACAGACTAGAAGGCAAACTCCACAAATATCCTCCCCCAAATCCCTCTTTATCACAGCTAGCTTCCCGCTTCTCTGTGTCACTGGCATCCCTCCTTATTTATCATCAGTTCTCTTGTGATATGTAAATATATACAGTCTGTACATGAGATAATGGGACCACACAGCATAAAACAGTAGCTAATCTTGGAGCTATTAATTACAAATGCAGATACAAAGTTCAGTCACATTAGTCCGATTGCCAATTTGCAGTACGTGCTAATTGGAAGATCTGACAGAAGACTCCTTGGAAAACTCACATTTCGAAGCAACATGACCCAACTAACACATTTCCGAGAACGCTACACATTGAGGCTTTTGAGTATGTCATGAAACGGATTCATTACTTCATTAATCAAAAATATTATAGAATATGGCAAACCGTAACAAAAATGCAAAGGCAACCCGTTAATGTTTTAATAACACCTGCACCTCAACAGCTTCACAAAGCAATTTACATCTGGACCACCTTATTGAAGCTCAAAGTAAAAACTGGATGAATAAATGTTTGAAAAGTAGTCTGAACTCTTTCCCTACATCTGCATGGGTTTATGTTTGGTGAAAGCATGTGCCTCAACCTGCAATCCTGGTTGCCAACTCTTAAACTTAGTGGGGCATTGGTAATGATATAGGCTTTCATCGCATGGGATTCTTAAGGTCTGATGATTTCTTTGTTCAGAAAATTGCATATTGGTATATATTAACATGGGTTGATTCTGTGATATTAAATTCTATTTTTCACTTGAATAAAAACTAATCTAGATGTTATCATTTTTAGGTTAGGCCTACCATTTATTTCTTCAGTGTATAAATCATAAGTATACAGTTGAGCTTAAGAATACAGTTTTACATGTTAGGTCCTACAAATTGATTTGCATCATTGTCAATTATCAATTTATGACTATTATGGTTAAAAGGCGATGAGGTGTGATTACTGATAAAGGCATGCTATAAATGCCATTTCTACAATGTAAGCAGAGCAGAACAACTAGTTTAAGTCCTTCTGAATGTTGCCAAATCATTTGGTTGAGGCAACATCAGGGCTTGAAAGGTAATTAGATAAATATTTGATCACTCATCAGTATTTATCAACATATTTAAAAAAAAAGTCATATTAGGTGTTTTGGCAACACTTTAGAAAACAGTTCCATTTGTTAACATTTACACTTAGCGAAGACTACGTAATAAATTATTAAAATTAAAATATCTGTTAATATTATTTAATGGACGTGTATTTTTATTAACTAATGTTAGCAAAGACTAATTTATACTGTGACTAACAAATTGCTCAATGTTTGCTAACATTAACTAATAGAACATTATTGTAAAGTGTTAATATGCTCTTGAAATATAGAAATGATGCATGCCTAAATGTTCTGCAAACCAGATTTGCATTAGCTACTGTTGAGTTTGAGATATGGGCTAGGGTTGGGTGTGGTGTACAGTGGGATTTCTATGTCATGCAGGTACTTTAAATGTAAGCACAGGATAACAACATGTATAAACACAATATGTTTTCTGTATAATGTTTTAGGTACATACTAGATGTCATACTTAGACCAAGGCACGAAGACAAAGTGTACACTTAAACAATAGTCTACTTAATCCAAAAATCCAGGAGGTGACACTGGAAACACATGGGCTGACATTCGATCTTGGACCAAGACAGACAGCACGGACTTGAACTTAAATGCAAGGGATGATTGGAGAAACACCAGTGTACAGAATGACTAATTAATTAAGTAAACTAGTACAGGAACACGACCAAATAAGGACAAACAGGAACTAACAGGGTAAAACATGACACAGAACAATTCAGAATCCTGACAGTAGTCAAATACACCTTATATTAAGTGGGTCAATTTATTTATTATTTTTTAATAAATCAGACAAAGAACATTGGCATCCTCCATGCAGGAGATAGTGGGAGTGATAGTCATGATCTGGTGTCCATTCTCTATGGTACTAAGTTTTAGGCCACCACAAACACCATCATAGCAATGATTTAGAGGTAGAAAAGGTATGTCAGATTTACATTATTTGGACAGTCCTTAATTCTTTAGGCAGATAATGATTTGTCACAACTCGTCAAGATAATGACTTGTCACAACTCAGACTTGTCAGGTTTAATCAGTCAGGATGGGGAGCTGACAGGTTCCCTATCAGGGCAGTGTGTACCTTCCAATATTATTAATATTTATATATCATCTAATATTTATTAATATTATTAAACAAACTTAACATTTATAATGTTTCTAAACATTTCTATCTTCCAACTTTTCCTGAATGTAATCAGTTATAAATAACTGAACTGATTTTTGTCAGGTCATAATAAGTGTAAATTAGCTTTCATGTATGATTGTTTGAGTTATAAAAAGGAACCTTACATAAGCAGGTGCACTACAACCCACTAATGTATTTCAGCCAAAGGACTCTTCTGACTGGCAAGCACCCCGTCCGTGTTGGCACTCACAGTTGGTGTCTTCCAGATGCTTTAACTAAACATGGCCTCAGGGTCAACAAATTGGATGACATGTCTCAGGCTAGTTCATCTCAAGTGACCCAAGTTGTTGCGCCATCAATTAACTCAAAGAATGCCAACTTTGTGCAAACTTAAAGCCAATTTGTATTCTACAAAATCCTTTTTGATGAGGTAAATCAACAGGCGCCTTTATCACGTAAGGGTCAAGCATGTGGATGGATGCAAAGATGAATGAATCATGGCACACCTGACAGGAAGCTTGTCGAAAAAGAACCAGAACTCTTCTGTTCCATCTAAAGACATGTAGCGTTTCTGAAGAAATGAGAGCGATTGATTGACAATAACCCGGCACTCGACCCAGCTCCATCAAACGTCACCATCTGTCAGTGCTGACATTTCCGAACCCCGTCTCATTTCTCTTTCTTTTCTCCATCCATGGTTTTCCTCCTTAACAAATGTCAATACAAAACAAGCAGACAGATGACACCAGAAACATTGTCCCCTCTCCCCGTAGACCCTCCATCACACCCAATGGACGGACCCAGTCCACTGCAGCTCGACTCGACAGCAAACACATGCCTGGCTAATCAGCTTAGTGTTTAAGAACAACACTCTTCTTTCTCTCTTCCTCAGCTTAACTCCCCCCCACGCGGCACACACACTCATACGCTCTCATGCACACTATCACACACACATTTACACACTCCTACCGCACCTCAGAGCAGGATTAATATCTAATTATGTCAGGTCACTCGTCCAGATGGACTCTCGCTCATCCCTTTGTGTCTCTCTCACCTCTCACACAGGCCCTCTGACCCCCTGCCGTGTCGCCCTGGCAACAAGTGTAGTGTCCCTCATGTGGCCCGGCAGGGCGATGCAGCTCTCGTGTCCCTCTCGCTCGGGGAAGGAGGCCGGAGCTCCTGCACTTGGTATTCTGAGCCCATCATACGCCTGGTTAAGTCTCATGAATAGATAGTCTTGGCAGCGAGGGCGGCCGTGGCCGTGGCTCTGTGTGTGTCATGGCAGACAGATGGTTGAAAACACAGAAAACAAGCACACATCTGAAAAGCATCAATGCCCATAATGTGCTCTTTTTTCTCTCATTAATGTCAGAGAACATAATAGTGAACCAAAAAGGATTGTGGTGTGAAAGGAATATGGCTGTGAGAATTTGCACACTGTTGTAAAAAGGCGACAACTCACATTTGTACTATAATTACATAATAGTAAATTAAATCTTGTTTACGTTACGGGGCCATTTTTATTGCTACCATCACCATTTTAAATGATCTGATTTACTTGTATAGGAATTTTATTATAGAAAATAATCATTTTAGTGTATTCTATTTTTTAATTATTATTGTAGATACGTAAGATTAGAAACATTTCTTTAGAACATAAAAGTAAAATAAAAATAATACAAATAAATTTGTATAATGTACATGTGAAAATATGTCATTTTTGGGAGGTATTTGTCACAAGTGTGAGACTTTACTGCATGTATTCATTGGAGAACACTGGATAATAATCATCGTAATCATCATCAAGCTTAGAAGAAACACGTTATTGCAGTTATCTGGGAATCCAGAGGATACACTTGAAATGTTTTAAACAAACAATCGCCAGGCTTTGGTAGACATCCCAGAATTCTGTTTGATGATGTTGTCACTTGAGGACACACAGATTCCTGTGGTTGGAATTTTGGCAAATTCCCAAATTCTACTGCTAGAATTTCACAGTATTCATCTTATTGTATCGCATTGTATGGTGTTTTATCGCATCGTAGTGTATCGTATAAAAGTATGCATGTATATTAGAGGTTCAGGTTTTTCACTTTGTGATTTGAGGATTTATTTTTGCCATTTGTATCATGAGCATTACTATTAAGAGCATTACTTAGAGGCATAAAGGCATTGCTAACAAACAGAGACTCTAAAAATTGTTCAGTCACTTAAAACATACAAAAATGAGAAAACGAAATCTAAAAGCCTGTAGAATTAAATAGAAAGAAAGAAAGAAAGAAAGAAAGAAAGAAGCACAAGCACACTTTTCAAAACATTATGAACATTATTAACATTGTGGAATGTGTCCATAATGTGATGAACCACAACCACTAAAGATCTCCTTGACCACAGTCAATGCATGTCATATTGCCAAAAATGCTCCAGTTTGCTTTTATATTTTCTTTCTAATACAGTGATGTCTGGGCATTTTTTAAGTGTGGCAGATTATTACATAAAACTATTACTGAATGAAACAATTAAACCGAGACAAGTTTTTAATCTTAAACTCAAAGCTGGAACTCAGTTATAAAGGAGCTGGTCTGTCTTACTACTGGAGATTTTCCACTGCATGGTACAGCATGGTGGGGTTTGGTACAGTAGGGTTTGGTACAGTTCACTTTTGGGGGCTTTTCCACTGGGTACAGTACTTGGTACTTGGTACTTGATAATCGTCACTACCTGCGTCACTGAACTTTTGACACAAACACAAAATAACTGATAGATTTAAACCAACACAGCCAGCGAAGGAGCGAACGCAGCTGTTTTGAAGTTGCAACCTATTTTAATAACCCCACAATGTCTGTTTCGTTGTCTGTTGAGGAAGTACAGACGTTCCTCTTATTGATAGTAGAGGAGCGGATCCTTGATGGGATGAAACAGAATGAAAAGGTTTTTCACGCGTCGCAGCAGTAGAGGCGGTAACAATAATGACATGTGAATTATCCTGCCCACTCTAAAGCGATACTTACTGCAGTGGAAATAGAAAAACTGAGCCAAGTCGAGCCGTATTGTACCGAGTCATACCATGCAGCGGAAAAGATTTGGGTTACCTTGCACTTATCTAATGCTAAATTGGTTAACAAGCAGCAACATATTTCATTAATGTGTGAAATCCTCTATTTGCCAGCTCTAATCCAAACAACTTCTCATTCTTTCCAAAATAAATGTTGTGATCTTTAAAGTATGATGGATGAGTTCCCTGAATATCTGTGTCCATATAATACACAGATCCAATTCTAAATTAATTCAACCCAAACACCAGACCCAAACCATGCACAGTGACAATATAAAGTCAGTTTATACCAGTACGCATTACCATCTGTTGGAGTAATGAACCTGTGATGGGTGTAATAAACACTCACATGTCTTCATCATCATTAGATGACTAGATGATGTTGTAATGGAAATGATGGAATTTTGGGATCATGATACTTATTTTAATATATTAATTGAAGATTTTGTTTTACTCTCATATAGTCATAGATTAACATTCTGGCAAGAGAGATTGGTGCTTCTGATTTCGAAATACAGCTTCTTGGACATTGATGCCAAGGTTAAAATTTCCATTGCTAATATGAACTTTGCATAAGCGCTTATAATGGTAGCATTCCGTCTGCCTAGTTATTGTTTTTCCACTGAAGTGAAGCAAAGTCCTGAAAATTCCTGTGCAAATATAAACTTTGCTTAAGTACTTATATGGCTGTTTTCTCTCCCCCATATGGCAGCCAAAGGCACAAAGCCCAGAGAAAATACAAAGCAGCTCCGCTAAGCCAGTCTCCACCCACAGACAAAAGACAAAGCTCTTCACAGGAGTAAAGTCCCTTTAAACAGTTAACAGGAGCGCAGATCTCCTAAACGTGACAGTGTTTGACAATGCTTTGATTCTCGTCTCTACGGTGGTGCGTCTCCCCGATGAAACCACTAGAAGCTGGAGTGATGAACTTTTTCGGTTATTTCTTTTATCTGTTGTTGTCTAACTAAGAAACATTCTCAGACTTGTGATGATCATACTTTAAGTGATGATTTAACAAATGAAATGTTTATTGATTAAACCATGCTTACATGATGGTTTAAGGATTCATGGCATAGACTTCAAAATTCACACACAGACATAAACTATTCAGATTTGTTTTTCAGTAAAAATATTATTATTATTATTATTTAACATTTATAGACACTATAATTAGAATATTGTGTCATCTTACTCAAATGCATTGATGCATTTAATGAATCTGCATCTGATTGATCTGAACCGGAGACTGTTAATTAGCCTGTTAATATATTAAAGCACTGCATCAATAACACGGCTAATCCTATCACAGCGCTGCATTGATCTCAAACTGAGCATGCTGATAATAAGAGCTTTCAGCAGCGCGCCGCTCAATAGTGCTCACATAATCGGCTCTCTCACAGCTAATTGGCTAAAATAAGCCAAACATTTTGATTTCTCTCTCCAGCTTAGATCAATGGAGAGTGTTGGCGCTGAATTCGGATGATTTTCTTAACCGCTTGTGCCTGTTTCCCTTCACATATTTAATCTGCCTTCATCCTAACTGATAATTTGCTGTATTTATGGCTGTGTCATGAAATATTTCACATTTTCTGTGTGCATAGAATGTCGAAATGTGCAACATACAATGGTATCCCACAATGCAATGCACTCAACTCACCATTTCTATTTCTTCCATAAAAAAGTTTGCATGATTATACAGTTATGCAATGTGATAAGTATATGTGACAATGAACTGCAGTAATGATCAAAATATTTTTCCATAAGAACATTTTATTGCCCACTTATGACACCTGATGTGATTTAAGAGAAACAGGAGACTAGCAAAAATTTCTAATCTAATTGATAACAATCAAGATATCTAATTTGTGATTTTTCATTCCTACTTATAATTTAATATTTTTATCCCTAGAAAGGATATGGACCCTTGATGATGCATTGGACCATGATTACAATCATCAGCATCATAAATCCTGCAAAGTGAAATATATATATATAAATTGTCCATTTATAATACTACACTTTACACAACTATGATGACTTCTGCTTCTGAGAAACCTGGAAATGTGAAAAGGGTCCATTGTATCATTTTTGATACACAACTTTCTAAGGCCTTTAAATCATCAAAATTGATTGTATGTTTTGCCTCTGACAATAAAAATGACACAGCTTTGATCAGAAAATGTAGACATTACAATTTCATCTTATTTTTGACAATATACTGTAAATATTAGCAAGTGCACCAAATTGCTTATTTTCCGCAGTTTGGGTCTTTGAAATTAATAAGACACCAACGTATTTTGGCCCAAGCAAGCCTCCGTCAGGCCTTCATCACCCTGACTGGGCAGATAATGCTTTGGTGTCTTTTTAATATGTAGACTTTTTACTAGTGGTGGGCATAGATTAATTTTTTTTTTAATCTAGATTAATCTCACTGTAATCTCGGAATTAATCTAGATTAATCTAGATTAAAATGGCTCATTTGAATTCTGCCGAAGGCATTCAGAATATGTGTGCTACCCAAATAAAATAATGACTAAAAGTAATGTTGTCTTTGTGAACAGGTTTCTCAAGCCGGGTGGTTTCATTAGACCAGGGGCTCATCTCTTGTTTCCAAAATGCATCACAAACTGCTTGAGAAAGCTGTAAACTAATTCCACATTGCACAAGGTGCAAACAACCTTATTCCTGTTTCACACATACTCCGTTTGCAGTGTTTTTTTGTTTTTTTTTTGTCCGCACCCATGTTAACGGATTCCAGCGTTCACGCGGCTGCGGTCCGTCAGTGTGTTCCAGGAGCGTTGCGTTGTTAAAAAACAAAAAAGGTATTTTTTGTAAAAAATATTTTGTCTGACAGAGGTTACTTGAAGGTTCAATTAAATGTTTTATTAAAAATATATATTGTACATACTTTTATTTCATATTTCAGGCTATGGTAGCCAGCACGCAATAGTCGCATAGCAATTTGCTCTTTGCTACCGGTCACACTCACAGTATTGTCAGTCTTACTATTTTCTTTGCCCTCAATTTTAGTCTCACTCTCTCTTTTTTTCTCATAATCTCTTCCTCATTTCTCTTTTTCACCTCTTTTTCTGTCTTTAAGGCCCATCTGAAGAGCAGCTGGTAGCTGAATTAGTGAGAGCAGCTGAGAGTCATAAATCAGAGGCAGACACAGAATTCCATCCGTGGCTCTGGCATTCACTCTGTCAGCCATGAAATAAAGACGTAGCGATGCAGGGGGTCAGAGGTGCCAGTCCTCAACCAACTCACACCCTTCCCGACCCCTCTGTAAACATACGCTGGTTACCCTAAATCCTGTCAGCCTCTCATCTTATTCACCCCTCCACCATAGACATGGGGACTGGATATACCTGGCTCAGGGCCCGCAGTGTCATTTGTGTGGTCCCATCCGCGCTCCCTCCCATCACGGCACACGGGTCACCTTCTCCCTGAGACAGGAACCTGATACTGAGACAGTGTGTCTGTAATGATGTCAAACATGCTCTGGTTATGAGGCCCCTGCAGTGATAGAACCTGCCTTTAGCACCACACTCACATTCATCACAGACAGTTGGTCCCACTCACGCGCTCCGGCACACACACATACACACCAGGGGCGTGCAGACCATATAAGCTGCAAATGCTCAGCATACCCTAACCATCTGAGAAATTTTGGAGATTTGCTAATTAAAATAAACATTACTACAAATTCCTTTTTTATTTGAAGTGAAACATACGGCTTACATAAGACTGTAAATGTTCATTTGTTTGTTTGTTGGCATGAGGGTAATTTCATACACGATAAGATGTAAAAAAAAAAATAAAAATAAAAAAAAAAACACTGTGTTGCTGCCAGATCTTGATTACCCAAAATCAAATTGTAGTTGATGCAAAAGTAAATTAAATGAAAAAAAAAAAAGTTTAATCTAAAATTTTCTTAATTGTAAAACATATCTTTTAACATTTTTCAGAACAGACAATGTATGTAAATGGTGCATGTTATCTGACAAAATGCTTGAGCATTTTTTTTGCTCCATTTGTTTTACCTATGCTTGACATCTTAAATGTGTATGTAAGCATCTGTATGATGAGAATGTCTGTTTGTATTGAAATCTCTGACTTAGACATTGGCATTCAAGACATTTTTTTAGATATTTCCTATAACTTTAGATATACATATGGAATCAGAGGAATCTTTTATTGAGAAGCAAGGAAATGGAAGCTTTAGCCTAAGTTCTGCCAGGAAGACTCAATCACTTCGTCACTAATTACCTTCATCATTATCCAATCACGTCTTTATACTCCTGTATAAAAGATCGTACTTACACATGTTTGAGTTCGCAGATGCCAACGTGACAACTAAAAAACTATTAAAACAATGATGAAATGTACAATAAAAAATGTACTTTGAAAAACAGAGATTATTCTGCAGTGCATGTTTTAAAAGTGTACTTAAGTCATGAAAGTGTAATCTCTTGGCGTTTGCATTAATATTATATTGTCTGCACGTACAGCTTTTTTAAATATTATTTTAAGATTTAAAGTACACCACAGGTGCACATTCACCACTAAGTGCATTTCTTTTTCACAATCACCTGCACCACTTGCCAATAGATAACAAACGGACAAATCAGTGCCAGTCTCGCACCTTTGTGGTGCGCATGTTGCTGTGATGAGCTAGTTTGGATGCTCAAACAAACAGGTTAAGGTTTTGATAGTGGCACACTTTTTGGGGAATCCACCTGCGATGACTTGGATGGCTGTTTTTAGAAGGAAAAAATCACAATCTTTAACCATTTGACCTCTACCACAACATTTCTTGCTGCAGTAGAAAGTATTGTTTGGAACTTGTTGGAGCAGGGTCAAAGGTCACACGGTATTGGAATTTGTTATAGGCTTTGCTTAAGTTGTTCTGTTTAATTGTATGCATGGCCTTAGTCTGACATTGTAAACACCACACTGTTTACAGTGTCTCTTTCAGGCGGACTGTGAGCCATTGCATAGCTGTAGTGACCATCAACACAACTGTGAACACAAATAGTCATCTGTTTACTGAGTCACTTTCACTCTAACCAGTCATATATAGTCTCTGTCAACTAAAAGTCTCTCTCATTTCTCTCTCTCTCACGCTGTGTCTCTCTTGCACACACCTGTCATACATCCTGCCACACAGCCAAGACAAGGGACAACATCAAGGGGTAAAAATCAAACTGATTAAGAGCTTGTCTCCATTTTAATGGCTGGAGGGATTGAGGATGTGGCTGATGAGACGAGACTAAGTCTGGGAGAAAAAACTGCAAGTGAAATGCCATGCTGTAAAACTTGTACTGTATTTCACCCTTTAACCTTTGCTTTGAAGATGAACAAAGGAGTTCTTTGTCACAGGGATAAACTCAAGAGATGTCTCGCCCACACGAGAGGGAAGCTCACATGGTCTAATCTGACACTACACATCCAACTACTAATATCCTGCTGGACACATTATGCCACACTCAACACGTAATGGTTGAAAAGAAAGTAGTAGCCCCAAATCAAAAGAAAACAAACAAAAGTCCCACATGAAGGGGACAGCCAGGAACTTTATGTTGGTTCCTGACATGGGTGGTTCAGTATGGTCTTATTCTTTATGGAATAGATTTAACAAGGTGCCAGAAACATTCCTCAGAGATTTAGGACTATATTGATAGCACATTGTCAGCTGCACATGCATGATGTTAATATCCCAGTCCGCCACATCCTAAAGGTGCTCTGTTGGATTGAGATCTGGTGACTATGGAGGCCATCTGATTATCATGAACTCATTGTCATGTTTACAAAACCAGTTTGAGATGATTTGAGCTTTGTGACATGGCGTGTTATCCTGCGGGAACACTGTGGTCATAAAGGGATGGACATGGTCAGCAACAATACTCAGGTAGGCTGTGAGGTTTAAACAATGCAAGTGGTACTAAAGTACTAAAAAAATATTCCCCACATTATTGCACCATCACCACAACTAGCCTGAACCATTGATACAAGGCAGGATGAATCTATACTTTTATGCTGTTTACATCAAATTCTGACCATCCAAATGGCGCAGCAGTAATCGAGACTCAAATCAGGTAAACTTTTTCCAATCTACTATTGTGCAATTTAGGTGAGCCTGTGCAAATTGTACCGTCAGTTTCCTGTTCTAAGCTGGTGTGGTCTTTTGCAGCTGTTGCCCATCTCCTTCAAGGTTCAATGTTTTGTGTGTTCAGAGATGCTCTTCTACATACCTTAGTTTTAATGAGTGGTTATTTGAGTTACTGTTGTTGATCTCTGGCATCGACATTTTTGCCCGGAGAACTGCTGTTCACTGGATATTTTCTCTTTTTCTGACCATCCATTGTAAATCCTAGAAATAGTTGTGAAAATCCCAATAGATCAGCAATTTCTGAAATACTCCAATCTGGCACCAACGACCTTGCCACGATTTAACGGTTAATGAACCGGAAGTCTTACCCATAGGCATACTTCCACATTGAAGAATAGGTGGAGTTAAGTTTTAATAATAATTAGATATTACATTTAATTTGGTAGTAAAACTAAGATGAGTATGTTTATTATGTTTATTACTGAAGCACCACAATTACTAAATTTTGTCATCTGTAATAGTATGGAGCCCCGCACATGGCATGCAGGAAAAAAAATAGTATATGTATATAAAAAATACTATGCTAAATAGTGCGCAGAATTTACTAATTCGTTCCCTAAATTTTCTAAATCATGCACATGATTTATAAATCGAGGGAACGAAATAACAAATTGAGGGAATTAAATAGTAATCGTGAGCATGTTTTAGTACATCGAGGGAACAAATTTGTAAATCGTGCACACTATTTATTTATTTTTTTCTTGCATGCCATGTGCGGGGCATAGAGATAAACTGAACAAACATTTAGAAAATTTAGAAATCATTTAAATATTTTATAATGCAAAGTATTGAAAACCTAAATAAAGCTCTGTAAACACTTGCATTTTTATATAACTATAAGTGTGTCCCATTCATGTACTGAAATGTTCTACACACCATTGTGGTCTTCACATCCACTTAGGCCAAATACAGGAAATCTCTCATATAAGTAGAAGTGGTCAAGTGCAAAGACTGCAATTGTGGGTATTTGGACAAGCCCTTAAAAGCTTAGTTTACCCGAGAATGAAAATTCGTCCATCTTCTACTCACCCTTGAAGCATACTAGGTGTTTGTGACTTTTTCCGAATAATTAAGTCGAAGTTATATAAAAAAATGTCCTTGCTCTTCCATGCTTTTCAATGGGATAAGCGGGTGTTTGTTGTTGTCAGCTGTTCAGAAGATGTTAAATAAAGTGCGCACATCTGTAAATAAAAACATCTCCGGGGGGTGAATAACATCCCCCTTTAGTAAATCCAAGCGTTTTTGTTGAAGTCGATAACATGGTAACAATATGTAATTCTATTACAACATATAAAGTTCTAGGTTAATGCTAATTTATAAATGTACTATTGCTATTTTTTAATTCATGCTTGGTTTTATAATTTATACAACTTGAAATGTTAAGGCTGTATTAGTATGCAGTATGCATAAATTACAATTAACTTTGATCAAAAAATGCAATAAAAATTAATATTATTCATTAATTATTATAGTTTAATTAATGGTTTAATGTTAACAAATTAACCTTACTATAGTGTTACCAAAACATTTTAAATTAAGAGGTTGGTGTAGCTATACCACGTCAAAAATAGAAACGGGCTGTAAAATAGAAATGGGCTGTAAAATGAATGCATATAATTTTAAGACAGTGTAGAAAGCTCCAATGATTATACTGAGAGCATTTAGTTTTGTGCCACAGCTGTAGGTAATAAACAACACTGTCTTGCTCTGACTATTAATGGACCCTGGTTAAGATCAATGGGGAGATATTTTTTTCCATTGCAGAACTACCACTTCTTCAGTGGAAGGAATGGGGCCAGATTTGACACTTGCTCTGGCACCTGTTTGTGATGGAGAGGTAATGTACGACTTGCTTAAACAGGCAACCTGATCAGTCTGATTTCTCCATCTGATTAGATGTTGTTTATGTGGCAAAATATATTCTGATTTTGTGGGGGAAAGAGAAAGGCACATTCAGAACAGAGAGGATAATGGGTTATTAGAAAGGTCCACCTTGGTAGCTCCTGATGCATGTTGGTGAAATTTAAGATTTTTCGCATTAAGGCGAAATGCGGCCTGCAGGCAGATATGATGATGAAATGTCAGTGACAGTTTTATTGTCATTTTGGTGTGTCTTTGGCCCACACTTCACACGCACAGCTGTTACATTGTCAGCAATTAATGGCCATTCGCATGACCAGTGTGATTTGATATGCCTGCTTGAAAGAGATAGGAAGGGAATGTAAATTACAAAGTTTAATGAGGCCTCTGATTTTAATAACTGCTGCACATATCCTCCACATCTGCCAAGTCACTCAGTTTGATGCCTTGTGTGAAACAATGAAGCTTCCCTTACAGGTATAACAAGACATACTAGAATGCAGCCAGCTGGCACATAAGCTCTGATAGAGTCTCTCATACTTTTTTGTACATGGAGACAGTATCAAGAGGATGACTCCTATGGAAGAAATCGTAATGCTCAAAATAGCAGCTGTATAAAAGAAAGTCATATGACAAAGTCGTTATTCACAAAAAAACTATTCTGCACCCATTCGAACATTAAAAATTCTCTGCCTCATATGTACTGTGACAAGGTGCCAAATTATATTGGCTTTAAATGTCAAGTTTGAAGGAATGAGATCCATGGCTTGGAGCAGGGCTTTCCAGACTTTTTCATGCTAACCACTTAGAGGTGAATCTATATTTCACATTTCACATCACGGTTTACCTTGTATAGCTTATCCACATTATGTGTGCACAAAATAGACACTGACACACTAAAATGCACCAGTGATGAAATACTAATTAAATGTCTAGTTTCCTTTCAGTCGGTCACTCTCTACGTCATGTCGGATGACCGATGAACTGGGATCTTGCTTAAAGAGACCAATCTACTTAGAGTGTAAACTAAACGAGCCAATGCACATTAGCATTCTATTTTTGAAACCAGCTGTCAAGATACCATTTCACACGTGAATTTCTGGATGCAGTCTATACCTGGTGCCAGGTGGTGGTCACGATCAATGCTTCTCTTGTCTGGTCATTAAGCACGCTGAGGTGGATTTTGTGGACGAGTGATGCTCCCATTGCGGTTGCAATGCAATTGTGTCCAAATATCACTGCCACTTGGCAGGTCAAGCCATCGCTCCCCTCCCGGGGCTGTAGGTACTTGTTGGCTTTGGACGGGTCAGCCCCGTATCACACTCACCCTCCTCTCTCGCCAGGGAGCAGCTGTGGGCGGTTCGAGAGTGCGATCAAACATACTTCTCACGCACCCACTGCCCAAACACAGGTAAGTGTTACACACACGCAGACCCATGCCTCGGACCGGCATTGAGACACCGGGACAGGTCCCTGTGTTCCCCCTCACTGTCCCACCGCGGGTACATTGGTGTTTGCCTGGAAGCTACTTGTATGATTTCTGGGAGCCTGGCTAGCACTTCCCAGGCTGTCTTATTGGCTCCGCCATACCATCAGACTCGACTGAGAGATTCAGTTAGCCAGGTGCCCTCCAGAGTTCAGGGGCATCCACTTTTCTTTGGTGAAGGCAGCAGATGCCCTGTCTTGCATGCAGATATCGCAGTCCTACTGGTGAATGATGCAATAGAGCAGGTCCCTCCAGTCGATATGAGGTCAGGGTTTTACAGCCCTTACTTCATTGTGCCCAAAAAAGGCGGTAGGTTAAGACCGACCTTGGATCTGTGCGAGACAGAAGCATCTGCAGTCGCTTCGTACCATTCACATTGCTGGTCTGCACAACCGGGCAGCCAATGAGCTGTCATGAGCTGAGCACACAGGGGAATGGAGACTCCATCCCCAGATGAACCAGCTGATTTGGAGTAATTTCAGAGCTGCTCAGGTAGACCTGATTGCCTCTCCAGAAACTTCTCACTGCCAGTTGTTGTACTCCCCGACCTAGGGAACACTTGGCACAGATGCAAGGTGTGCAGACAGGTGGCCGCAAGGTCTGTGAAAATGTGTTTCCCCCAGTGGGCCTTCTAGCGCAGACACTGTGCAAGGTCAAGGAGGAGAGCTCACCCTGACCTGGTTTCTGGAACTAATGCTTCTTGTGACAGCCCCTACTTGGCCGATTCCTCTGAGGAAGGATCTACTGACTCAGAGATGGGGTACCCTGTGGCCCCCGTGTCCAGACCTCTGGAAACTTCATGTCTGGTCCCTGGATGAGATGAAGAAGTTCTAGGTGACCTACTCCAAGAGGTAGTTGACACCATCACTTTGGACACAGCAGCGTCTATCAGACATGCTTAAGCCTTGAAGTGGAACCTGTTCATCGATTGGTGCTCTTCTCACTGAAAAGAACTCTGAAGATGCCTGGTTCGAGTCGTGCTGTCATTCTTGCAGCAAGTGTTTGAGTTAAGGCTGTCTGCCTCCACCCTCAAAGTCTATGTGGCTGCAATTGCTGCTAACCAAGACCACATAGAAGAGAAGTTGCTAGGGAAGCATGACCTGACCATCAGGTTCCTTAGGGGGGCGAGAAGGCTAAATCCTCAACACCCATTGATGTTTAACCATTGTTTAAGTCCTCTGTTGTAAGCATTGCCATTGGTCTCTAGTTTTAAATTAGTAGGTTGGGCATTCCTTTAGTGCTCAAATCACTTTGCATTCAGTCAATCTAAAGTTTCTTTTGATGAAAACTCTGCCCCTGCTTGCATTGGCCTCCATCAAGAGGGTAGGGGACCTGCACACATCTTTGGTCGATGAATTGTGCCTAGAGTTTGGTCTGGCTGACTCCCAGGTAACCCTGAGGCCCTGGCCAGGCTTTGTGCCCAAGGTTCCTACTACTCCTATCAGGGATCAGGTGGTGAGCCAGCAAGCGCTGCCCAGACCCAGCCCTAGCTTTGCTATGGCCCATCCAAACATTAAAGTACTACGTAGACCAGACACAAAGCTTCAGGACCTCAGACCAGCTCTTTGTCTTTTGTGGAAGCCAGCAGAAGGAGAATGCCATTTCTAAGCAGAGGATGGCCCACTCTGGCCTATCTGGCAAGGTGTGCCCTGCCCATTCAGATTGAGGGCCCACGCTACTAGATGTGTCACATACTCCTGGGCGCTGGCTTCTGGTGCCTTGCTGGCAGATGTCAGTAGAGCTGCGGACTGGGTAATCCCCAACACATTCGCTAGATTCTATATCCATTGTGAGGAGCCAGTATTCTCCTGTGTTCTCAATTAAAACGGCGAGGACTGAGGACTAAGGACTGAGAGGCCCCGGCTTTAGGTTGGCTTGCTAAAATTGCTCCAGCCCATACAGTAGACCTTGTCGAGCTCCTCCATCCCCTCGGTAGCCAGAGATGGCGGAGCGTCTGTTGCCAAAACCTAAGAACAACTTGAAAAAAGAGTCCAAAAACTATGGACTCTCTTTTCTAGCAGTTGCTCCTCTATGCTTAAGCAAGGTTAAGGAAAACAGTCTGATACCATGGTATAATGAACAAACTCAGCAAACTGAGACCAGCCCAGAAAATGGAGCACAGCTGGAGGAAAACAAAACTAGAGGTATTTTGCATTGCTTTGTGGGAAACCTGTCCTACAGAAAAGCATTAAAAACTGCTAGGTCTTATGATTTTCTTCTCTTTTAGAAGAAATCAAACATAACTCCAGGTATTTATTTAATACAGTGGCTAAATTAACGAAAAATAAAGCCTCAACAATTGTTGACACTTCCCAACATCACAGCAGAAATGACTTTAGAACTACTTTACTTCTAAAATCGATACTATTAGAGATAAAATTGTAACTATTCAGCTGCCAGGTCCAGTATCGCATCATTCAGTGCACTATAGATCCCCTGAGGAACAGTTCCACTCATTCTCTACTACAGGAGAGGAAGAATTGTATAAACTTGTTAAATCATCTAAACCAACAACACGTATGTTAGACCCTATTCCATCTAAGCTCCTAGAAGAGGTGCTTCCAGAAGTCACAGATCCTCTTCTGACTATTAATTATTCCTTATTGTCATTAGGATATGTCCCCAAAACCTCTTTGAGTGGGGTCATCATTGCAACAGGCACTCTGCATTTAGGCAGGTTTACTGGTGGTACACTTTTGTTTACTTCAATGTTGTACTTGCCTTCTAGGCAGCCAACACCTGTGAAAACATCTCAGATTCTGTCTTTATTTTCTCCATATCTGTCAGCTGCTCACTGTTGTTAGCCGTTTTGTCTGTACATTGTGTTTTCACTATACTGTCAATAGCCAGTATGTTCTCATACTGCACTTTGATCAACTTCATGGCTTCATTAGCTTTTCTTCCCAGTAGCAGGATCCTGTCCTCCTGGTCCACCACTTGAAACTCAAATCTATATAGTTTATAATTTCTCGGATTAAGGAGTTTGACTTTAGATTTTCCAATCTTATCTCCTTCTAAGTTGTAATCTGCTTTTGTTGTACATGACAAGTACTTTCTCTGTGTTATCCAATTTTATATTTGGGTTCAACAGTTGCATTTGGATAACATTACAAATAGCACCACAGTCTATCTGAAAGTTAACTAGCTTTTTGTCCAACAACATACCTGCAAAGAGATTTTGACTTTTGCTATGTGCTTCTTTCATTTGTTTTATTGTCTCTTGGTTTTCATTGATGTCTTTTATTGTCAAGATGTTTTCACACGACTCACTTGGTTCTGAAATTGTGTGTACCGGTTTGACATTCTTGTTTTTCTCAAACTTGGACTTGCATTTTGCAGCAAAGTGGTCCTCTTTTCAAGATTTCTTACACTTCTTTCCATAGACTGGACATCTGTTTTTATTTTTCTCATGTGTGTTGCCACAAAAGTTACAGATGATCTCTTCCTTTTTGTCTCTCCTTGAATTCTTCTTCATTCCATGTATTTCATCCACCGTTTTACCTTGTATGGTTTTGCTGTTCATTTTTGACAGATCAGTAGCTCTGCATAGTTGCATGCACTTATCCAGTGTTAAGTTTTCATCCCTTAACAGTCTTTCCCTCTTCGCAGGGCTCTGTGTACCACACACAATGCTGTCTCTTATTAGTGAGTCCTTAATGTCGGCAAAATTGCATTTGCTGGCCAATACTCTCAAATCTGTGAGATATCTGTAATTTTTTTTTAGTCTTGTCCTTGGTCTCTAACAAAAAACTCGCTCAACAGTCTTGGATTGCAATGTTTATTCGATTGCAATGTTTATCGAACTGCGTCATCATTGTACTCACTGTCCTCCTCGCAGATGTATCACCACTTGTCAGCGTTGCTAAAAGTTCCTTTCCTCTCTCTCTGAGGAGGTTATTAAACAACTTAACTTTAGTTGTCTCCTCTGCCTCAGGCATAGTGAGGTCCATATACAGCGTAAACTCCTCCTTCCACCTTTCCAAGTTTTCGCTAAGTTGGCTGAATCCAAACAAAGTATTGGAAGCGGCTTGAGACCATCCATCACGATGTATGGCACTCTTTTCTGCTCCGACTTAGGCTCTGTAAACACTGTGCAGTCTCTTACTCGAGCTCGTGGGCTAAGCTAACTACAACAAGCTAACGGCACTTTTCACTCTTCACGGCTCGGTACTAACTTTGGCTGAATTCACGACCGCTGCCACCATGTTTCATTCTGTTCCACTTTATCAAACTATACAGAATGGACAATTAAAGCATCGCTTACTTTATTTATAGCATTACAAGTGCCATAACCCAGTTCTCTGTCTGTACGACACTCACTTCTGTCTGTGTGTCACTTAAATCTGTAAATACAAAAATGCAGTCTGCACACTGAAAAATACTGCTCCATACAAAAGTGTATTTAATAATTTACAAGGCAACGTTTCGACCCTCAGGTCTTCATCAGGCACAATCTCAATAAGTGAGGAACACCTTTAAATACATAACAGGTGCTCACCTTAATTAGACTTCCTCACTTAGAAATCATGTGACAGAAACAAATCATGTGACAGAAACAAATCATATGACAAACACTCAAAAAACAACATCAAATAACTTGAAAATCATATAACAAACACTCAAAATGCAGCATCAAATAACTTGAAAAAAACAAACATATGAAAATATTTATAGAAATGGCTTGATATCAAAATCCTCATTCAACCCTAATGGTGACAAAGTATTTAGAGAATAAATCCAAAAACATTCTCTCTGTAATAATTTCTTCTCATAGTCTCCACCTCTTGATGGTTTAGTTACCTTTTCTATACCGATGTACTTTAACACACTGACATTATGACCCATTTGCCTAAAATGAGACGCAATGGGACTGCGCATATCACCGGTCCTGATGTTGCTGCGATGTTCACAAATACGAATACGTAATTGTCTGGATGTTTTACCCACGTAGGCAAGACCACACGGGCAGCGAATTAAATAAATAACATGGGTTGAAGCACATGTGATAGTGCCTCGTATCGGAATGTCGCGACCAGTGCGTGGATGACTAAAAGAATTACATTTGTGTGTGAAAGCGCACTGAGCACAATTGCCACACCTGTAGTTACCTGGAGGAAGAGATGGAATACCTTTCATGCGTGCAGGATATTCAGATTTTACCAACCAATCACGGAGGTTATTTTGACGTTTAAAAACTAATTTAGGACTGTTTTTAAAAACGCCAGACAAACTAGGATCACTAGAAATAATATGCCAGTGTTTTTTTAAAATTCTACGAAACTCCGCACCCAAAGATGAGTACTTCGTTGTGCAAATGGGAGCATTAAAGGCCTGCGTTTTGTTGTTACTTTTGTTTTGTAAACACTGCATTTGAGATGTATCATTCAACTTCTGTTTGGCATTTTCTATCCATTCCATACGGTAACCACGATTCAGAAATCTTTTAGTTAACTGATTAGATTGGTAAGTGTAAGATTCATCCGTGCTGCACACTCTACGCACACGTTTAAACTGACTGATAGGCAAACTCTTAACTAAAGGTCTAGGATGGAAACTATCCCCTCTCAAAATGGTATTTCGATCCGTAGGTTTACGATATAGATCGGTATGAAGTTTGCCGTCACATTTGTATACTCTAACATCAAGAAAACTGATGCTAACAGAGTCATATTCCATAGTAAAATTCACATGCTCATTCCTTGAATTAAGATAATTTAGAAATAACATCATCTCTGCAGGTGTAGCCTTGGTAATCATAAAAATGTCATCAATATACCGTTTGTAGAACAAAATCTTAGGAAAAAAGAAATTTGACTCATTGAAAATAAAATCATTTTCAAAAATTCCCATATACAAGCAAGCATAGTTTGGTGCCATTTTACTACCCATTGCAGTACCTTTGATTTGTAAATAAAAATCGTCCTGAAAACGAAAAAAGTTCTTAGTTAAGACAATGTTCGCTAAGTCCAATAAACATGCTGTGCTGGGTTTTTCATCTGCAGGTCTTTTTGTTAGAAATTGTTCTAAAGCACCTAAACCATCAATGTGAGGAATATTTGTGTATAAGCTCTGAACATCAAAGGTGGCCAAGAGCACATCATCTATAGCAAAATCAACACAAAATAGTGATTCAATAAAATCCATAGAGTCTCTGACATAGGAAGACAACATTGGTACAAAGGGTTTTATAAAATAATCCACATAAGAGGAGATGTTTTCAGTAAGACTACCAATGCCACTCACTATTGGACGGCCTTTTAAAGGGGTGTCTAATCCTTTGTGAACCTTAGGCAGAGTATATATAATGGGTATTATTGGAAAGTCTACCTTAAGGAAATTATATTCATTTTTGCTAAACTCCCCATTCTCAAAATGGGATAACAACTTGGAGTCAATGCAGGTTTTAAATTTATTGGTAGGATCAGCAGGTAAAGATTGATAAAAAGTATGGTCATTCAATTGTCTACGAATCTCTTGTTCATAATCCGAAGCACGTTGAAGTACAATCGCGCCACCCTTATCTGCAGGACGCACTATCACCGTATTATCTTTGCCAAGATCAAGTAAAGCATCCCTCTCCTTTTTCGACAAGTTGTTGTAAACCTTATACTGCCTTTTGTTCTTAAGAGCAGTCTTTACATCACATTCCACAAGTCTACAATAGGTATCAAGGGATGAATTCCTATTCTTAGGTGGAATAAAAGTAGACTTTCTTTTAAAAGGGAGACGAGTGGTGGACTGTTCAATAGTGATGCTGTCCTGTGTGGTAGCAGGTGATACTTCGTTAGAAGGAAGCGACTGTTCATTCGTGCCAAAGAATTCGCGAAGTCTCAAAGTTCTAAAAAATTTTTGAAAGTCAATTATAGTATCAAAATCATTAGCCTCAGTGGTGGGAACAAAAGAAAGACCCTTACTCAAAGCAGAAATGCAAGAGCTAGAAAGAGACTTATCTGAAAAGTTCATCAGTGTGTCCCCTGGTTGCTCCCTCTTCTTGGTCGATTTAATCTTCGATCTATACGTTGATTGTCGGGCTGGGTACGGCCCAAAAAAGTGGAGCCATTTCGCCATCGTACAACAGAATCTGAGTCAGAATCACAAGAGGTAGAAGAAGCCAGGGATCTATTACCATGTTGTTGGCGTGTGCGAAAACCAGCAGTAGCCGCCCGATTCCGATGGAACATATTAGATTCAGGTTTTCCGTCCTTCCAAAAATAGATCTTGCCTTGTTGGTAATCAGCATTGTCTCTCGCAAACTTAGTACGTTTAATTGCTCTAATCTCTTTAGATATCTCAGCACGTTGACGTTCCAAGTCTTTTTTAAACTCAGTAAGCTTACTTTTAGTCACCATTTCACCGAGTTGAATCTCCATTTTCTTAGTCTCCAATTTTGTAGACTCAAGTTGTTTGGTGATCTCTGTAATCACCAATGCCATCAGATCAAATGAGCACTTGTTTAATATCTCACACCAACGGGTACAAAAATCTGAGTTCTGCAACCCAAATGCAGGAGACTTTTGCAGACGTAGACCTCTTGGTATAATTTTCTGGCGGAGATAATCACTGAGAGTAACTGCATGATAGTATTGCTTAATCTCCCGTTGAAGATTATGCTGAAGTTTGTCCATAAGTGTTTCGGCATCTGTCGTACATGGAGTATCATTTTCATCAAAAATAGAGTCTTTTAGCAGAATCTCAGAATAATCTGCTTCACTGAATTCAAAGGTCTTACTTAGAGACGGGCAATCTTCATCTGCCATACTGGAGTCAGATTCGCTGCCCGTGTGGTCTTGCCTACGTGGGTAAAACATCCAGACAATTACGTATTCGTATTTGTGAACATCGCAGCAACATCAGGACCGGTGATATGCGCAGTCCCATTGCGTCTCATTTTAGGCAAATGGGTCATAATGTCAGTGTGTTAAAGTACATCGGTATAGAAAAGGTAACTAAACCATCAAGAGGTGGAGACTATGAGAAGAAATTATTACAGAGAGAATGTTTTTGGATTTATTCTCTAAATACTTTGTCACCATTAGGGTTGAATGAGGATTTTGATATCAAGCCATTTCTATAAATATTTTCATATGTTTGTTTTTTTCAAGTTATTTGATGCTGCATTTTGAGTGTTTGTTATATGATTTTCAAGTTATTTGATGTTGTTTTTTGAGTGTTTGTCATATGATTTGTTTCTGTCACATGATTTGTTTCTGTCACATGATTTCTAAGTGAGGAAGTCTAATTAAGGTGAGCACCTGTTATGTATTTAAAGGTGTTCCTCACTTATTGAGATTGTGCCTGATGAAGACCTGAGGGTCGAAACGTTGCCTTGTAAATTATTAAATACACTTTTGTATGGAGCAGTATTTTTCAGTGTGCAGACTGCATTTTTGTATTTATTGATTGCATATCCAGTTGTCTTGCACCTGGCCCAAATTTGGGTTCATGTGATGTGCACACCACTTCTGTGTGTTCTGTCACTTAAATCTGGTAATGATCCCAATTTGTTAAGATTGACCGACTTAAAGGAAGTGTCTCAGTTATGAATGGTAACGCTCGTTCTCTGAAGGAGGGAATGGAGACGTCCCATCACCATACCTCTGTACAACCAGTGAGTGGCAGGGTTTCCGGCTTGGCTCCTCAGCGAAAATCTGAATTTGCACTACACCTGCTGCCTACTTATACTCACGCTGTGATCAGCGACAGCTGGATGAATAATCGCATGCCAATATGCATTGGCTTGTTTAGTTTACACTTGAAGTAGATTGATTTCTCTAAGCGACATCCCAATTCGTCTGTCATCCGATGTGACGTCTCAGTTCCCTCCTTCAGGGAACAAGGGTTACCATTCATAACTAATACGTTTCTATCAATGATTTTGGCCCTTTCTGACCTGTTTTGGGTAAAAAGGAAATTTCATTTTCGGATTAATATTTTTGATGGCTGAAATTTCAGTGCATCAATACATTGGAGTGCTGAATTGCAGGACTATTCTTTTCTCACTGCTGACATTTTTGATTGTGTGGTTGTTGTGTTATTGAGAGAAATGGGTGCAACATTTATTACATTTTCATTTTAACACTGCTCCTAAAAGCATGGGTCATGTAGGGTGGTTTGAAAACAGTTC
This sequence comes from Carassius auratus, assembly GCF_003368295.1. Lineage (NCBI taxonomy): Eukaryota > Metazoa > Chordata > Actinopteri > Cypriniformes > Cyprinidae > Carassius > Carassius auratus. The sequence goes on from NC_039283.1 coordinate 8,510,985, forward strand.
ACCCCTGAGCGAAGAACAAAGTACTTTGCCAAGAGAATATCAAGGCCTTGAGGTATAATGATAATAAAATATGTATGTCTATTTTTTTCTGTCTTGCTTCACAGGAAATAAGGGCAGCCTAATAGTTATATTAAAGTGATGGCGCATTGCCATGGAACTTACAGCTCTCAACCTGTGGTTAGAAGCATAGGTTCAAGCTCTTTGTCACAAGAAGCAAAGTAACATGTAATACCACTATATTGTTCATTCAATTTAAATAGAGATGGAGCGGGAGATTGACAGGCGGATAGGTGCAGCTTCTGCAGTGATGCGGCCGATGTACCTGTCTGTTGTGGTGAAAAAGGAGCTGAGCTGCAAGGTGAAGCTCTCGATTTACCGTTGAATCTACGTTCCTATTCTCACCTATTGTCATGAGCTGTGGGTCATGACCGAAAGGACAAGATCCCGGATACAGGCGGCCGAAATTAGCTTTCTCTGCCGGGTGGCTGGGCACTCCCTTAGAGATAGGGTGAGGAGCTCTGCCACTCGGGAGGAGCTCAGAGTAGAGCCGCTGCTCCTCCACTTTGAGAGGAGCCAGCTGAGTTGGCTCGGGCATCTGTTCCGGATGCCTCCTGGATTACTTCCTGGGAAGGTATTTCAGACAAGTCCCACTGGGGAAGACCAAGGACACGCTGGGTCTCTCGGCTGGCCTGGGAATGCCTTGGTATCCCCCCGGAAGAGCTGGAGGAAGTGTCTAGGGAGAGGGAAGTCTGGGCATCTTTGCTTAGACTGCTGCCCCCGCGACCCGGCCCCGGATAAGCGGAAGAAGATGGATAGATGGAACAATCAACTGCGTTTTGTGCACTGAGCCCATTTGCAAAAATGTGTAAGGGTGCCAGGTGCCAGGTTTGTTACAGAAGCTGAATTAACCTTTTATATGGGAGTAAATTCCATACTCCATAATGTGATTAAAAAAAATTAACAACTTAATTTTGTTTGTGTAAATGAACTATAATAATCTGAAATAATAATATTGAATCAATTAATTAGGCAAAGCAAGTTTATTTATATAGCACATTTCATACAATGGTAATCCAAAGTGCTTTACATAAACAGAAGCAAAATAATAATAAATCACAACAATAAAACAAAGATTTACAATCATTTAAAAATGTATTTAAAATGTATTTAAAGGGGTTCTTTAGCTCCGCCCACACGTCACGCCTCCAGCCGCTCGTGTTTTTATACTCTTATAAGTATAATAAAACTAAAGACTTTTTGGCGTTATGAAGGATGCAGTACTACTCTATAGGTACTCAAGATTAACAGGATATTGGGTAACACTTTAGAATAAGGTTCCATTAGTTAATGTTAGTTAATGTATTAATTAACATGAACAAACAATGAATAATAAATTTATTACTGTATTTATTCATCTTCGTTAATGTTAGTTAATGAAAATACACTTATTCATTGTTAGTTCATGGTAATTCACAGTGCATTAACTAATGTTAACAAGCACAACTTTTGATTTAAATAATGCATTAGTAAATGTTGAAATTAACATGAACTAAGACTTATAAATGCTTTAGAAGGATTGTTCTTGCTTAGTTCATGTTAACTAAAGTAGTTAACTAACATTAACTAATGGAACCTTATTCTAAAGTGTTACCGGATATTGAGTGAAAACGAGCATTTCACCCCCACTTTAAAAGAGTTAAACAGTTCGGATGTAGCACAGTGCTCATTCAATAGATGCAAGTTTTGAGTCTAGATTTAAATGTGGCTAATGTTTTAGCACATCTGATCTCTTCTGGAAGCTGATTCCAACTGCTTGCGGCATAATAGCTAAAAGTGGATTCCCTTTGTTTTTTTATGTAAACCCTTGGTATTTCTAACTGACTCAATCCTAATGATCTAAGTGGTCTGTTAGGTTTATATTCAGTGAGCATATCTGCAATATATTTAGGTTCTAGGCCATTGAGTGATTTATAAACGAGTAAAAGTACTTTAAAATCAATCCTAAATGTAACTGGAAGCCAGTGTAAGGACCTGAGGACTGGTGTGATATGCTCAGATTTTCTGGTTCTAGTCAGAATCCTGGCAGCAGCGTTCTGGATGAGCTGCAGCTGTCTAATGGTCTTCTTGGGAAGGCCGGTGAGAATAGTCCTCCCTGCTGGTAATGAAGGCATGAACAAGTTTGTCCAAGTCTTGACTGGAAACAAAATATTTAATTCTTGAAATATTTTTTAGACAATAGTTTGATGATTTAGTTACTGCTTTGACATGACTACTGAAACTAAGGTCTGTCTCCAGAATCACACCAAGTTTCCTGCCTTGATTTTTAGTTGTTTGTCCCCTAGAGTCAAGGTATGCATTCACCTTGAGAACTTATTTTTTGTTTCTAAATGCAATGACTTTAGTTTTCTCCTTGTTTAACTGAAGAAAGTTTTGGCACGTCCAACTGTTCATTTCATCAATGCATTGGCAGAGGGAGTCAATGGGGCTGTAGTCATTTGGAGATAAGGCTAGGTAAGTCTGGGTATCATCAGCATAGATGTGATAGGCAATTTGGTTCTTTCTAATTATTTGACTTAGTGGGAGCATATACAGGCTAAACAAGAGCGGTCAAAGAATTGAGCCTTGTGGGAATCTGCATGTCTGCATGAATTTATTCAGTGTAACGTTTTTCAGGCTGTAACTCCTGAGTTCACAAGTATGGAAAATTAATTAAAAGAACCAGAGTCATTTGTTTGAGAATCGCCACATAGTAGCTAACTAACTTATGTTTTGTGGTATTACTTACACAAAGCTGTTGAATTGATTACTTGGTAACACTTTAAAATAAGGTAATGCATTAACTAACCATGCGCAGTACATTTGTTACAGTATTCAGTAATCTTTGTTAATGTCAGTTAAGAAAATACAACTGGTCACTTGTCCTTTAAATTAAATTAAATTAAATTAAATTAAAGATACAACTTTTGATTTTAATAATATGTTTGTAAATGTTGAAATTAATATAAACTATTAGATAATAAATTATAATAAAAACAGTAAATGCTTTAGAAGTTTTTTTCATTATAGTTTAAGTAATGAATTTAACTAATATTAATCAATGGAAACTTAATGTAAAATGTTACTGATTATGTGTGTGTGTGTGTTGAATTTGTTAGTGATGACCTTAAAATGCCTATAGGCTAAAGTAGTGTAATAGCTAGATGAGATAAGTATAATGGCTAACATTTTGATGTGACAGCTTGAAGATTAAAATTTGACGGTTGTTATCAGAGATGCCAGAAAAAGTCAATAAACTATAACTAGCATGTTTTAGAATTGCTAACATTGCTCAATCATGTTTTTATGTATGTTTCAACAGATTGCTTAGATGAGTTATCATATTTCTAGCATGATTTAGCCCATTGTGAACATTTTTAAGCATATTTCTAGCATTTATCTAGCACAAGGGAATCAAACTCAGAGGGCCACAGTGGAGTTTAGCTTCAACCTTAATTGACCACACTTGATCCAGCTAATCAAGTCCTTCAGGCTACAGGTAGGTGCGAGTTGGAGAGGGGTTGGAACTAAACTCTGAAAGACTGTGAACCTTAGTTTGACACCTCTTTTCTAGTATGATTTAACACATTGCTAGCATGATTTACCCTGTTGCTAGCATCTTTTAACATTTTGTTAGAATGATTTAACACATTGCCACTCACAGTTCCTCTAAGTAACTTCAATTATCTTGAAATGAATTCCTTTTTTGTTGGTTTTTGTCATTTTTGTATTAAAGAGGTTAGTGGTGAGCTCAAACATGTATATACTTATATATAAATGTATATACTAAATATACTTTTAGCATATTGAAGTTAAGACTACTTCCATAATAATGTCCAAATATTGCTGAAGTTTTGACAGAATCCTTCAATCTGAAGTGAAAGCATCTCTAGAATGATACTGGGAGCTTATACTACTCTTCCAACAGGGCTGGTGCCGGAGCCCAATTGGGAACTGGGCTTCACATTTCCACTTAAGATCTTTGGATCCTGGTTCCGATTCAGCCCCAGAAACCTTGCTGAGAAACTAAGACATCAATAGGAGGAGCTTCCACTACAGACCCCAGTTTGAGAAGCGCCATTTTAAAAAGCCATTAGAGTTCAGGTAAGCTAACAAAATTAACAACAAAATTAGTTCAGCAGTGATATGCAGAAAAAATCTGCGCTGTCCTACCACAAAAGAAAAGTGATTCCGGTCACATGTTGGTGACGTAGAGGGTTCTGCTTCCTGTCAGTGGAAACGTGAGCGGATTCTGAATGAGTGCTTCTCTTGGCCAAGCACTGGCTCCAGCTCCAGCTCCAGCTCCAGTCTCAGTTGAAAAGCAGTATTAGATGGTCGTCAGTTAAACTGACTAGCTTTAAACATATTCTATATGGTCATTTTGGTATTTATGAATGATTATAACTCCAGTGACTATTGTTGTAACTGCTTGATGTTGCTTTGGACTTTGATACCCAGGGTTGATGAAACCTTAAGTCATGTATTATCATAAGGTTCGGCACACATACATGTGTATAACTTATCACAAGAACATCACCACCCTTTTAACCACCCTCACATCTATCAGTGTGGGATCTCTCACTGTTGGTAGGGGGCATTATATAAATGCTGATATTTGAACCAATCCAACTTGCTCTGCCTGTTCACTCTGTGCAATCAATCAGAAACTTGAGTTGTCGGGAGTCAGGTCAGAGCCAACTCACATCACCAGAGTCGGCGACAGGTCCGAGCAGCAGATGGCCACAATCGATAGACTTGGAATGAGGTTTAGACTCGGGGGTTGGGGGGGTTATGGATTGTGCAATAGAGGGGGGAAGGGTGGAATGAGTGGTGGTAAATGAACAGAGCCCAGGCGATGTTTAATGTCTCTATCTAGTTTGGGGGTGGGATTGGTCTGTTGTGTCTGTGAGAACGCCTACTTGATGTATCAATATTGCACTAATAGGGTGGGAGCCATGCTGGATGGATAAGCACTAGAGCACAGAGAGGTCTGAAAAACTCTTGATATCTGCACCCAAAACACACATCTCCTACCGAGTTACTTATTAGAGAGGAAAGTCTATTAAATCACTATCTGCTGTCTTTTGCACTGAGCATTTCCATACACATTAACTAATTCATTAGCCAATAATAGAAGCATTTGCACTGACTAACAATACTTTCAAATATATGGAACAACTTTAGTTTGGGCACAACAATAGTATTACATAAGTATTAATGTAAAGGACAGGGTTGTTATAGTTAACCAAAACTGAAATTGAAAATAATCTTAAAATCATTTTGAAAAGTTTCTAACTTTGTAAAGTAAAATAAAATACAAAGAAATATAGTTTATGTATTATATTTTTAAAACTAAAATCGGTATCTGTGTGTGTGTGTGTGTGTGTGTGTGTGTGTGTGTGTGTGTGTGTGTATATATATATATATATATATATATATATATATATATATATATATATATATATATATATATATATATATACAGAGAGAGAGAGAGTAGTAAAACAAAAGTTGTAAAAATTAAAACAGAAAATGGAAATCTAATGAAAATGGAAAATAAAAATAAAAAACTGAATCAAAATATTAGTAAAACTATACTAGTATCTCAATTATACTTTTTTAGAATAATGTATACACTTTTCTAGAAGTTTTATTTGTTAACAATAGATAACATTAACTATGAAAAAATACTTTTAAAGCATTTCTTAATTTTAACATGAATTTGAAATGTACTAATACAGTATGAAAATCAAAAGTTTCTATCTTTTAATATTATTTAATGGACATAAGCTGATACGAACTACAGATGAACAGTTGTATTTTTATTAACTGACATAAAAATAAAAAATAAATAGTTAATGCATTATCAAATGTCAACAATAGCTTAAGATCTTATCACCCAGTTTCTTAAACATGCAATATGATACATGAAAATGTCTTCCAGGATAGTTTTTTTTTTCCCTACTAGCTACTAGGATCATGCTGCATGTGAACATTATATTGATGTATGTGTATGTCTATGTCTGTGTGTGGAGAAAGTAGATCACCCTGAACAATATTTGGCTCCTGCCTCGTCAGACGTCTTAGCAATGCAGACATCCCGTCTGGGGTGGAGCGTGCCAGATCAGCAAAAGGTCAACTTCTTTTTGTGAACTTATTAACACCTAGCAAGCTCCTGAATCATTCAAACAAAAGTCTCTTTTTTTGAGTGTGTTCTTATTGTGATTGACACATGGAAAAATCTAGAGCATCCAGTGCATCTTAAGGCACCCGTCCAATGCTTATATTCCTTTAGTATATTCAAACCACAGCTTTCACTATATTTACCCTGGTCTGCACGCACCTACTGCTCAAATTCACCACCTAACATATCAAGTTAATGATGAGAAGAACAGATGCAAACTAAACGCAAGGAGGTTTAAAGTTTAAAATGTCTGAATATTTACTGGAAAAAAAGATAATACTGATGTGTCAACATATATAATGTTTTATTTTTGCACTTTACGCAAAATGAAAATTTTATAAATGCATTTATAATATTCTAATATTTTACAACAAGGTCACATTTGTTAATATTTGTGATGATTAATAATGAGTTACAGTAGCTATAATTAACTAACAATGAACATTATACTGCTAATCCTTGTTAATATATATATATATATATATATATATATATATATATATATATATATATATATATATATATATATATATATTGCTCAAACTTTACAGACATAACCTAAAACCAAAGACAAACATACAAAAGAAAACTAACAAAAATCTAAATTGAATAATAATAATAATAAAAATAATAATAATAATAATCAATACTAGTGGCACTTTATTTTTCATTCCAGTTCTGCATGTACATACAATGTACTTACTATAATAATTTCAGTAACTAAACCTAACCTTAACCCATGTAGTAACCTTGTTTTACAGTACTTTTATGGGAGGTACTGTACTCTGTAAGTAAAACAAAAAGTGCAACCACTGTTACTAATGCATTTTCACAGAATTGTAGAAATAATGGATTTTATTTTATTTTAAGGTGCCCTTGTTCCAGTGCAAATATACAATCAAATACTGAGCAATAGTAATTAACAACATTTACTTATTATATAATTAGGGTCAGGATGAGGGTTTTAGGATTAGTTGCTATTTAATCATGCATAATTTAGTTATTATTACTAAAAGTACTGAAGTACCATCTACAGCGATATCATTGACTTGATTGCAAATAAAAACAGACACTATTTCAACTGAACAGAGATGACATAACTGAATTCAATGATGAACTGCCTTTAACTATCATTTTGCATTATTGACACACTGTTTTCCAAATGAATGTTGTTCAGTGCTTTGACGCAATGTATTTTGTTTAAAGCACTATATAAATAAAGGTGATTTATTGATTGATTGATTATTAAGTTATTTACGTTTATAAATTTACTGTAAAGACACTAAAACAAAGTGTTATGAAATACTGTTATGAAATTTTAGGTCAATTCTGGTCACACTTTAAGGTCTAATTCTCACTATAAACTAACTATTAATAACTATAAATTGTTTTGTCTCAATAAACTCCTAATTTTCTACATAGTAAGCTAGTTAAGTTTAGGTATGGAGTAGGATTAAAGAATCTAAAATATGGTCATGCATAATAAGGCATTAATGTGTGCTTTATAAACAGCCAATATGCTTGTAACATGCATGCTAGTTATTAGTGAGAATTGGTCTTTAAAAATAAAGCGTTACCCCAAATTTTATATCACATTGCAATAATGAACATAATTTCTGCCTAGAATTTTTTCCCCCAAAACTTGATCATTATCCATTCCCGTCAAAAAGTCTTGTTTGGACTAGTCTGGGTTCTCTGTGTGTATGGATGGGCTTCACCACCACTAGTGTCCAGGGGCCCTGGGCATCAACTGTTAGAACCTGTTAGTGAGTGGTAGAGCTTCAGTAGTCCTTGTTAGCAATGTGGCAGCAATATAAAAGAATAGTGTTAGGAGAGGTGAAAGATCCTGTTGTCAGGACAAGCGTAAATCTACAGAATACAGAGGTTCATGTGCATACTGCTGCTTCTGCCTGACCTCAGACCTAGTCCTTTGTGTTCCTTCACAGCTTTACGATAGATAAAACACGTGAACTTTCACTCTTTGACAGTGATTTAGAGGACTGGTTCAGAACCCAAAGTTTACAGTGGAATTACGTCAAGTTTTGACTCAACAAAGTACCAAAATTATTTTATAAGTATATTACTATAACGATATACAAATCTCCATATTCATCGGGAAGAAGGAGGCGGGAACCAGCGCACAATCAAAACATAATTTTAATATTCAAAATAAACACAAAACGGCGCACCAGCCCCTCACGGACGACTGGTGCGCATGAATAAAAAGCAAACACATAAAATAATGTCCCAGGCCTGGTCCTCTCTCGTCCTTCACGGTCGTCGCTCCAGTTTTATATCATTCCATCTCCTACGTGGGACTCGATACTGGCGGTGGGGCGCAGGTGTAGCTCATCTCCAATCACTACACCTGGCCTCACTCCTCGTTCCCAGGCCTCTAGGCCCCGCCCCACTCGCCACAATTACTATTAATAATTATGAATTATTAACGTAACATATAGGCTGGCTGACACATTGCCAAATATTGTTTTAGTATTAACCATACTACATCTTTGAAATCAACAACAAAACATATTTTGGTCGCACTTTACTTTAATGCACAGTTCTCAAAATTAACTATAACGTTTGCCTTCATAAACTCAGGATTGCTACTTATTAATAGGTAGTGGTCAAGTTTAGGTATTTGTTAGGATTAAGGATGTATAATATGGTTGTGTTTTATAAGCATTAATAAACAGCCAATATACTATTTATATGCATGCTAATAAGCAGCTAGTTAATAGTGAGAGTTGGTCCATATACTAAAGTGTTACCATACTTTTTTTGTCTATTTTAAACTGAGAAGTCTTTGTTTATTTAATTTGCAGTCTTCTACACTCTGCATGATGATATAGCTATTTGCATTCAGCATTGTTTTCCCTGCTGTGACCCCATCAGAACTGTGACCCACTAGTTCAAAACCACCGCTTTAGACGTCTCTCGGCATCAGACTGTTCAATAAAACGAATGAGTCTTACACTTCACACCGAACCGTAGCCAAGGAGATATTTATAAAAACCCTTGTGCAGAAACCAAGAGTTTGAGAGCACATAGACCTGCAAATGTACGCTTTTTATCTCTTTAAACAGCTGAAAATCAGAAAAAAATTAAATAAAAAAAATGTGTTGCAGTGCATTAGACTAAAATTAACTGATTATGTTTGAACCAAAAAGCAGACGGTCCACCTTTCCCAGACGGATTCTACTCGTTCTTCTCGTTCCCCATCATATATCAGCAATCACTGTCTGTTAAGTATTGAGGGAGAGAGGAAGTGGAAGGTGGAAATGGCTCGAGGTGCGGGTGACCTCAGGTTTTTCAGTCAATAAAACACGGCACATTCTTTAAAAGCTATTTACACACTCTCTCGCTCCCCCAAATGCTTAACTTGACATATTAACATCTCATAATGGACACATGAATACAGACACTCTTGAACATTCACAAGGGGTTGTTATGTAGTGAAATGTGTTTGAACATTTTTAATGCCCGAGTTTTATGTCTTTTTTTTCCCTTGCACTGCCCGAGGTGCTTAGTGCTGAACAGAGTAAGCTTTCTCTGCTTATTCTCTGTGCAATGAGGCAAGCTGTTTAACCATTTACAAGTGTGTGTGTGAATATCTCTCCACGTACACACAGCTGGTCACAAGGTGTGAGCTGGGGCAACTGTGGGTACCTAGGCTAGGTAAACAGTGATGGCGTGTGGGCTGCTCACCTCCCTTTTCTTAACTTTCTCTTTCAGTCCAACAAACACATGGCCTCACATCTGGAAGGGTTTGCCTGAGAACCTTCATTCACTCGCAGTTCTTTGTGTTCTTCAAGAGGCCACACTGTTACTGTGTCCTGTTTACGCCAAGAGTAACAGAATACACCAAGTAGAGCTATTCATAAAATATAACATTGCTCAGAAATGGTAACGTTTATTGGTAACAGTTTTTAATTATGTCCTTGTTATACATTACATACTGTATATTTTATACAGTAATAATAATAAATTATGCTTAATTACATGAAACCGGTATCTAAAGCCTAACTACAGTAGCACCTACACTTAAGTTATTAAAATAAGGCCCAATGTGTTAATATGAAAGAACTATCTCAGATTTTTTACCTGTATTTTGAATTACGCATCGCATCGTGTAGTGTTTTCATGTTACAGGATTTTGAAAACTACTAGTACACTAAAAAATAAAAAAATAAAATAAAAAAAAGGTTAGAAACGATTTTCAATCAAATAATATTATCTTGTAAAACATACACAAGAAATGTTTTATTATTATTATTATTATTATTATTATTATTATTATTATATTATTATTATCTTTAACAACTTTTTTTTTTACAGTTTAACAGTTCTCCCCCCTTTTTAAAATGTGTAACCATTCTGATTTTTTTTCCTAATGTTGTTTTTCTTACAGTGTATAGGAAGTTGTTAATTAATAATACATATTATTAATGTGTAATTACATGGTAATAAAGACACATTGAAATACAGTGCCAAATATTATACGAAAAATTGTAAATACTGAGGTATAAAGAATGCACTGGTTAGACGCATGTTTGGAAATCACAATAGATAAAATAAAGAAAAATCCTATGTTATATAAAGTCATATTATACAATGTAAAAAAGGGAAAAATCTTTAACAATAGGGCAAAATGTACTGTAAAATTACCATTACATTTTCATTTTTCCCTTTTCCTTTTTTTCTGTGCCCTATATTTACAGTGTAAATTAATGTTAAATTAATGATCTTTTAAAGACTTTTTCATGACAAAATCCTCACGTTCTATGTTCTAGTAAAGTTGTCTTGCACTAAAGTCTTCTGTTCTGAAGTGTTGGAATAAGTCAACTGCACGTGGCAAATTTTCAGTTATATTTTATTTTGATTTAATTATCAAAACCAGAATGTTTGCAATATAATAATAAAAATTCTGACATTTTTTTCCCCCTCAAAACACAAAATGTGAAACAAAATATGTGGAGTAATGACTGCTCTATACTTATTTTTCTCAACAGATGACACAAAAAGGAAACTATTTCATGTGGGCATGATGACTAAAGGCTCTAACAGATCTGTGGGGGAAAAAAAAGTGTGTGCATTTTCTGACAGCAAATTCAGTTGTTGTAGATGTTCAAATGTAAACCACACAGGCCCCTGCGGTAGCACTTGGAAGAAAAAAAAGCCTTTTAATGTGATGCAATCTCTGTTGAGCTAATCTCTAACCAGAATCAAAGCAAGAAGAGGGAAAAAAACACACTAAGGGCTTTGAACAAGCAGTACCAAATGGTGTGTGCAATTAATCTCAGATCCTCCAGCACAAAAAAGCAATTTGTATGTTAAAGAATGGGAGTGGTGGTCCGGCGGTTCTGCCAAGACGCCAGAGATGACCCCGCAGGTACCCTCAGCACCAATCTGTTGTGTGCTAAACACCGGCTTTAATGAGGAGCCATGTGCTTGCTCCATGTCTCAGTCGGCCAGAGAGGAGAGCGCTTTCTCTTTCACACACACAGAGCCCCATCTTTTGTCATCCATTATCTCCTTAAGCATGCGTCTCCCCTGGCTGCTGTCACCCGTCCGCTCCGGTGGTCAGACAGATGGTCACGAGTACTTCTCCACCCATACACTCCACAATACCACACACACACTCATTTCCCAAACATCGCCTACACATTTTCACTTTCATTTTCTCTAATCAGGAATGATTCAAACTGGTGTTTAGTGCACTCGGGGTGTTGGACAGGTTTTCTTTTTTTCTTTTGGAAGAGAGAGGTTCATGATGGATTGCTTTAAAAGTACAGATGGCAAGAACTGGCATGTGCCTCTTGAAATAATCCAGCATTAGAGTTGATTTCTTCATGCAAAATGCCCAGTTAAGACCCTCTCTATGCTTCAGATCTATTTGAACAACAAGAGCTGCCCTCTTAAAGAGAAAGACCTATTCTTGAGTTCACACAAAAGAGCCTGACAACAGCTTTCAAAGCTACTGCCCTTCACAGGAATCATCTGAGCCCACCAACATAAAATGACAAAGCATCAATGTCACAAGCAAGTGATTTTTCTCACAATCTGTTGTGTTAGCATCACACACAGGCCTAGTGAAGATCCTCCTGTACTCATTTTAATGCTTTTGAAGATTACACATGCTACAACGAAACAAGTAACACTCAAAGTATTGTCCAAGCATTGCTAACAACATATGTTATTAATGTTTGGGGCATAGCTATCCAAACTGTTTTATAGGGAATAAAAGCCGTGTTTGGATCACACAATTACAGGGAGGCTCAAATAGCTGTGTTGCATTTCTCTTGTCCTGAGCACAACCTAACACCAGTCCCACCCATGAAGACCAATAAAAGCATCGCGGCGGATAAGAGGGTTTTCCCCGCGCTATCAGACTTGAGCCGTGCTTTGATGCGGTGAGAGAGCAGTCTGCCTTGAGAAAACACAGCGGAGGTGTTTCAGGACTCACTGGCATTAGAGAGGAAAGGTTGTGAAAACAAGCCACGGGCAAAAGCGCTTTAGAAATCGTGCGTGAAATTGGGAACAGAGGGATCAATCAGAACATAAAAAAAAAAAAGAATCAAAGTCACTCACACACACACAAACGCATTACAGACGTGTGAGCCATGATTGGTCTTTATTCAAACCTCACACACGCAGAACAGAATCATTCACACAGTTACCATGAAGTGTTAAAAGAGAAATACTTTAATCAGTTTTACATATTTACTTTAAAAAAGCACGGCAACACTTTTGAATTAGGAACAGATATTCACTGTTAATTAAGAGTGTTCCCTCAATAAACTCTTAATTAGCTGTTTATTAATACTTAGTAAGATAGTTATTAATTTTAGGTATGGGGTACGATTAATGGATCTAAAATATGATCATGCAGAATAAGCAGCTAATATGCTAGTAATATGCATGCTAATAAGCAGCAAGTTAATAGAGAGAATTGGTCCTTAAAATATGATGTTACTGCTTCAACCCGTTGGGTGGCGGAAGTTAAACATTTCTCATTTCCTGTTCATGTTATTTTGAATGCTACAATTTAGAGGAGTACGAAATAATAACGATTTTCTTGACAAAACAAGCTACACTTGCATTTAGGGCTCACTTTATATTATGTACCTTATATGACCTACTATGCCAACCTAATCTCATGAGAAAATGTAACTATTTTACAAGGAGACATTTCGTATGAATTCAGTCAATGTGATTCGTAAAGCAAACATAGGATTTTTAGAAAAACTGTAAGCATGAAGGTCCTCCCTGAAACCTAACCGAAATTCATAGGAATTAAGGCCAAGGTATATTTGGGCCATCCGTGTTCACACTATGCTGATTCGTATGAAATTGCCACCTTGTTAAATAGTTATGTTTCCTGTGAGATCGGGTTGTAAGCTTTCAAGTATCGCATCATTTTACATTTTTGAAAGTAAGTACCCAGCTGTTAAAAACACCTATAAAGTATAGGTGCAATAAATAAATCAGTATTAGTCAGTGCTCTGTATTCACATTTGAATATGTTGTAAGTGTATGTATGTGTAAAAGCGTAGCAGTTTATATGTGCGGTTGGTGTGGAGAATGTAACACATGGTGTTTTCAGCATTTGTGCCGCACACACATGTAAAGGCACCGGCAGGGTTTCACCTGTCTGGTCTGAGCTACAACAAGGCTCTCTGGTTTCGGTGGGGTACATGCTCCTAAGCCCGGCTGTAAACGCTACAGGATTAGCCAATCTGCTTTTGCGCCTTCTTGTCTTTCTTTGAGGGTGACAGCAGGGAAACCTACACCTCTGTTTGCCTGCTTTTCCAACTGTGCTGATACATCAGACTTATATTTCTGTAGATCTGTATTGGGCTTGCGTTACACGTCCGACACATTAAACGTCCCTGTATTCATTGATTTACTTATTATTTACTTATTATTTTCTTTTTTGGAAAAGTATAGCTCTAATTGCATTTGAGTTATTCATGTAAACTAGCCTTAAGGTAAAGAAACTGGAGGTAAATAGTTAAATGAGAGATTTATAAGGTGGGAATGTTACTCTGAATGCTGCTGTGAATGATTAAAAGGCTTGTGTCATGCATGGATGAAAAGAGATAGGTGAAAGAAACAGTTTGACTTATTGTGTTTTCATGCGTTGGCTCTCTCTAGACGTGTTGTGAGAACCAGAAAGATTACACTCATTTCCTCATTTACTGGCTCCAATTCTTTCTTCTTCAAACTGAGTACAAACACTGCAGTCAGCTGTTAGAGTGATAATCAAATGTATGACTAGGAAACAACACTGAAAACATGTTAAGTAGAAATATTCTTCCTCGCTCTGATCTCACGCTTTATATAAAAGTTTGATTTCCAGAGCTGTTTCTCGCTCAGACCAAGACACAGATATCTCTGTCTGAAGTATATTATTCAGCATGTGTCAAATGAGGAACATTTGTAATGAAGTCAAAGGGCCATGCTTCACTCATCAATAAACCTGAACAGCTGGCTCTCACAAACACTTTGTGTCTTTGAGGTAAACTGGATTTTTTTCCACTGTCATGTGCTTTGGTACATTTTCATGCATTAAAACATTTTCTAATGCAGATTCTAATCCAAAAAATATATTTCATGTGTGTTCTGATTTTTATGTGAGAAAATCTTTACTTACTCATAAATATGATAGTCCTGCACTGTAAAAAATTGTGCCATTAAATAACAGTAATTTACTGGCAGCAGGGGTGCCAGTAAAGTACTGTTAATTTACAGCCCTCAACCATTAATTTACCACTCTTCATTTTTTTTTACAGTATTTTACCGTAAATTCTACCATGGAAATGAACTCCACTCCCACTGCTTCAGACCGTTCGAGTTTAAAAACTAGCATTCCTACAATGTTAGTACTATGAACTTCTTTCATTTGAGTCCACTGAGAAGGAATATTTCTTAATATAAAACTGCAAACACCTAATGTGTAATAGTAATGTAACTAAATGCATGACTTTTACTCAAATCATTGCAGCTCACACATATGTGCTTAAAAAATACTTAACACAGAGATCACCACTGTATCAGGAGACTCCAAATTTATTGTCTTTATATAAAGCAGCAAAAGATCAGAATTTGTGTCTCATCATTGACTGAAGCACAGGCTCTACTCTCCAGCACAGTGGTGAACTACAAAACTACATTAAACTAACAGATCTCTCTTGTGCAAACACACATTAATACAGTCGAGTTCAGTATTTACTCTCATTATCAGTGTATGACTCTGCATATTTTTTTTGTATGGATGTTATATTTTTATTATTAACTAATATTTTAGTTAAATTAACTTTTTTTTTCTTTTGGTAAATCTGACATTTACATTTTACAGTATATTACTGTTTTTCCTTGACTTAACGGCAACAAACTGTAGAAAAACACTTTTTTTGCTGGCAACCATTAATTTACACCAACAAACACCCCTGCTGCTAGTAAATAACTTTTTTCTACAGTTTGTTTCCTGTAAATTAATTACAGTTTATTACTGTTAAATTATGTTTCATGCTGTTTTTTCTTCATCTTAAATCTTTAACCCTTTAAATCCCACAACAAAATCCTCAGTTTTAAATGAACACGTACAATGTGTACAAACTACAGAGTGTTTGAGTAACACTGAATCAGTGAAGCTAATGAGATAATTCTGTGATTAATTGATGATTGAGCATCAGTGATGAACACCTGCTATTAACAAACAGAATCACTAAAGGAAAGAGAAACACAAGAACTACAAATGACTTCAGCCACAGCCTTGAATTCATCTAATGTCTCAAGATCTGATTAAAAAACTCCTAAAACAGCTTCACCAGATTCACATTACTAACCAGACTGACTTTATTTCTGTCAGATGTCTACAGAATATCTTATTGAGAGTTAAATAGGTTTAGGTGTTTTTTTTTTCACTACCATGATGGAGATCAGTGTTAACTTTAGTTGGGCTCTTGAACGTGACTTTTCAGCAACTGTGTTTTTTTTTTTTTTTTTTTTTTTTTACATGCTGTAACAATGCTTCTTTGGAACTTGTTATAGCAAAAAAAAAAAAAAAAAAAAGTCAACAGAAGAAATAAATCTGGTATTGTTGTTTATAGATTGACAAGAACAAACACTATTATTTCTGATCCAATCCCATGTCCCTTCTCTTACTGAATATTGATACTACAACATAATAAGAAACACTGCTGAGACTTAAGTTATAAAAGACTGTTTAAAAAAAAAAAAAAAACCTTTGCTGAAATTTAGATGGAAACATCAAGAATCAGCGTATGAATCACAACAATGGTGACAATCCACAAAATAAATAGATCAAACAGATCAGTTCTGAACATCACAAAACATGCTACTAAAACTTAAGACAAAAGCAAAATTATAAGCACATATGAATTCAAGAAAATAAGTGAACAAGTCAGGGGCATAATTTATTCATGCCGCAATGCATGCTGGGAGTCATGGATGAGTTTTATCCTGTGCTGGTTGAGATTCATATGCTGATTGTTGATGTCTCTCTTTAAGTGGTGTGGACACCGCTGCCCAAAATATTTAAATCTAAAACTGTCGTTAAATCCATGTCACATATTTCAACACCATATTAATATTAGATTACTATAGCAACACTTTAAGTCAGTCTAGTAGATAATGCCTGACAGAAACAACCATAATCTCTTGACTAGTAATATTAATATTGCTGTAACAGATGTACCATTAAGATACAAATACAGCAATGAAACAAAATGTAAAGTACAAAAGTCAAGGGCCAGGAGCCCAACTAAAGCAAACACTGATCTCCACAATGGTGACTTCAAACGAAACAGTAACATTATCATCTAAATCTCTGTAATTCTCAATAAGATCTTTTGATTTTTGATCTGATAAAAATAAAGTCAGTCTGTTTAGTAATGAGTGAAGTTTGTAAAGCTGTTTGTTGATTGTTTAAATCTTCAGTTGATTTCATCTAAGGCTGTGGCTGAAGTCAGTTGTATTTCATGTGTTTGTCTTGTTTTTTTCTTCTTCAGTGATTCTACTCGTTAACAGCTGCTGTTGATCAGTGTCTGAATTCACTCATTAGTTTTCATTGTCTCTGTCAGGTGGACTATATTAGTAAACTCATGAAGGGAATTGATTTGAAACACAGCCGCTGAGTGTCGACTTTGAATGTGGTTAATTTACAATATATAGCAGCAATATACAATATATTACAATATCTAGCTTCTCGAAAATGATGAATATTACCCAGAATGCACTGTTTTAATGAAAAACAGTATGTTACTATGGAAATTTGACCGTATTTTTACAAAAAATTTTAACAGTGTGCATCTGGATAACACAAAAGTTCAAGTAAAGTCTCAATGTCTAAAAAGCCATAAATAAATAGGAAGAAATCAATGCATGCAGAAGAACATGAATAATAATGCAATGAAAAAATAATTTCACTTTAAGCATTTTGGATAGTACCAATACTGTACAGCTGGACACAATAATATGTACATATATAACATGACTCTAAATATATATATATATATATATATATATATATATATATATATATATATATATATATATATATACAGTATATGTATATATATATATATATATATATATATATATATATATATATATATATATATATATATAGAACCATGTATTCAAAGTTGTATAAAAAGTAATGTAAAAACTATTTTCACAAAAAAAATTGCTATTAGATTTTACAAATAATTATAAAGACCTCGTTAAAACTTTCTGAAAGTAGAAAGACTGAAATATATATATATATATATATATATATATTTGTAAAATATACTACAATAAAATAAAATCGTTTTATCAGCATTCATTTTTTGTATTGGAGGACATTTTACTAGAAAATCTCTACATCTACTATCTCATTTGTACTCATTTTGTCTATTTACACCAAGAGTTAGAGTTAAAGTGTTTATAAAATGAAGTTAGAATATTGTCAGTCACACAAGGATGTCAACTTTTCCAATGTATTTAATGTCTCCTAATATGCATGAGGCTCAGCAAGCAAGCAGTGAGATGTGCGGTTGGACTGGAGGATGTGTGGAGTCAGGCCTGCAGCAGCTCACTCATGTCTGTGTTTGACATTGTTTCCCAGAAACACACCTGTCAGGACAGCCAAGAGTTTACCTGAGCTTCCTTCACAGCACACGTGAAATACAGAGCAGACAAAGAGCCCTTTCTCAATGTTTGTCTTCTGCAATGTGTGCTTCAGTCTCATTTTTCATGATTTGCAGCCAGAAAAATAATAATAATAAAAGAAAATAAAAATCCCTAAACTAAAAAGAAAACACCAAATGAATGAATGGTGGGCAAACGAATAAATGAATATATATGAAAAAATATGAATGCATCTGTATTTTTTAGTTACAGCAAGGTGAACCAAACACCCATTTAGTTCCTCCGAACTCAAGGATCCTTACATGTTGATTCCTGCTCTTTCATTTGACCTTACACAGAACAGAGATTAAATACATTTATGCAAACTATTTGCAATTGTTTGCTGAAAATAATTGTATCTATATAGAATAAGACCTGTATTTTATTATCAAAATGATCGCCATTATCTGCAGAAAAGTGCTAATGATGTGAGTGCTAATGATATAAAAACATGATATATGTGTGTGTGTGTGTAAACATACATATATACGTATATATATACATATACATATACATATATATATATATATATATATATATATATATATCATAGCTCTTTATTTGTTTGAAGCAGATCACTTCTAGCAGTAAATTGTTCATGTGTGATGTTATTGCAGGTACTTAAGTATTCATTGGAATTAATGGTGTAAAATGTATTTGTGTGTGTTTTAATAATTTTTCCAGTTAATTTTTAGCTTAAATCTATTGTCTTGAAAGATGCTGTAATTTAAATTAATTAATTAATTTAAAATTTAACTGACAAAAATGTTTCTAAAAATAAAACGAATAAACATTTCAAAATTAAAAACCATGTAGCCTTTCAATGAATTAACATCTTTGCAGTCATTTATTAATTTTTCACGTGAGTATGAAATAGCATATTAAACATGAATAATGATCAGATTAGTGTGGATGTGTTTATTTCAACATCCTTTTCACCTGAGTTCTCCAAAGTCTCGCTGGATGAGCAATGTCAAGATTAAAAACAAATGCAGAACCAATTTAGAAATCTATCATTCTAAACAGTTTTGCTGCAATATGAAAACAAATTCAAATATTTGTCATTGTATGTTTAGAAACAGTATGTTTAGAAACAATGCCATTTACTTTGGATGCAGAACTGAAAATTATAAATAAACACACACACAAACACTGTGATATTTCAAAGCAAAAGACATTTTTCATTCACATAATAAATACATTTTGCAATACCTTTTTGCAACTTTTGCATCATTTTATTTGGTGTGGGTGGGAGGCGGGGGTGAATTTTGCGTATGTACATCATAAATATCTTCTTTTTTTTTTTTCAGAGTAAAACAGCTTTCCGAACAGAGCCATTTTTATTTTTTTATATAAATACACAAAGTAGTAGTGAGGTACAGGGTAGAGTCTGTCAGATAATTCCCCCGTTAACGTTCATACCAGACTTTGGGAACTTCAATACACCAAACAGCAGCTCGATCCAAAGCCCTCCAGCACCAGCGCAGTCCATCACTCCTCGGGCCAAAAACACCACACCTTCCAATCGAACCAGCGCAAGACTCCATTATTGTTCCAATTGTTTGAATAAAATCAGATGTTTTTATAATTGCATAATCTCAGATTTCATTTTAAAAGCTGACATGTTAGAGACCTGCAGAAGAATAATTTGATCAAGTCCATAACACAATAACATGCTCAACCAATGTCTTGTTTAAAAAATAAAAGCTTCAAATGGAATCTTCAAGCATTTGACTTAAAAGACTAAATAAAAAAATCATATGCAACTACAAAAAGTATCGCAGTACACAAATGAGCTAAGGTTGAATCCTACAATAACCTTAAACAATTACTGAAACAATAATAAATTAATGCTGCATTTTGCATTAGACTTCGTTGTCAATCTCTGGAACATCAGCATGCTAAAAATAATAATAATAATAATAGTAATAATAATAAATAATAATATATGTATATAAAGAAACCAACTAATGAACAAGAAAAAAATAATACATAAAGTATTGTGACCCAACAACTCCACAACCCAAATGCAAACTACTGAAAAAACTAAATAAATACAATTAAATACTGTTTTTCTGTTTAGATTTTTGAAACGTCAATGTGCTGTTATGAGATCATGTAATTCATGCTTCTCATATTCTCCTACTTCCAGAAATCATTTGGACAATCCCCATTCATTCAAGCATTTACGGCTTATAATAGTGACAGAACTCACATCCCTTATTACACTGCAAAAGTGTACTTAATTGATATGTTTGTCTTGTTTTCTAGCAAAAATATCTAAACATCCTTCAAATAATTTCAATTTACTTCTAAAAAATTGCATAATATAGGATTCGTTTATTTTTCTATTTATTATTTTTCTCTGCTTTTTATTTATTTTTTCCTGCATAAACCTCAGTATTAAAAAAAAAAAAAAAAATTATTTAGCTTCTTAATGAATTGTTGATAGCACTTTATTTTACAGTCCTGTTCCCTATGTACATACTATGTACTTATTATAGTAATTACAATAACTATGTAATAACTAGGTACTAACCCTGAACCTACCCCTAAACCTAACCCTAGCCCATGTAGTTACCTTGTATTACCAGAACTTTCTTAGAGAAATACACTGTAAGTACATGTAAGTACACGTACTGTAAAATAAAGTGCAATCGAATTGTTTGTTTTAAGAATGCTTACTTTTTTTACTAGAAAACAAGTATTTGTAAAACATGTAGGAACAAGAACAAATCAAATCAGGAATTCTTGGCTAGCTTGAGTGAGAGGGTGAATCGCTGAGAGGCGGTTCGTGGTTTGATGAGCATCAGCTGCTGTTGGTGATTATGACAGAAGTGCCTTTATGGCCCGGTGCTTGTTCAGCCTGCATGCGCAGATGAGTGGCCATGTCGTAATGGGAGGGACCTGAGCAACCCAGGGAGTATCCTCTAAAGCTCTCTGCCTCGTACAGATGTTCGAGTGCGTAGCTGGTGAGCGAGTAGGCTGTGTGTTTTTCCAGGTACTGGCGGGGGTGTGAGGGGTATAGCGCCGGAGTCGGAGAGACAGCACATGTGCCCGTCAGGGGCAGCGGCTGCTGGTGTTGCTGAGAAGAGGAGAGCTCATTAGAAAGGAAGTCTTTACATTTGCCCAGTCTGTCAGGAATGGGGCTGCACAGACGGGAAAGAGGAACAGGACTAGGGGCGGGGCTTATAACCTGAGCTGGCCCTCGACACAACACACTCTGCAAAGCTGACTGGGAAAAGTCGGTACTGTGAAACGATGAGCCATGGCTCTTTGCCAGACCGTTTGTAGACTCCAAGGGTATTTCTATAGGAGCCTTTCTCAAATGCAGACGACTTTCCTCCTCTTTGATCATCTGTTGTGTGGCCCGAATCAACGTCTCAATCTTGCTGGGCTCTTGAGGACTTGCACGGCATTGGTCACCACGGTATCGGTCGCCTGAATCGCTCGTGTCAGGTGAGCTGACCATGCTGTCCTCGTCCCAGTGACCTCTCGCTGCAAGTGGGACAAAAACAATGTTACCATGAGGAATTTACCACAGTTCAAGGAACCAAAACAATCAAGGTTTTTCTTTGGATAAAGTCAAGGGCTTAAAATACCAGAACAACACATTTGTAAAATACTGTCTACAATCCTGCTCCTGAAGACCTGTCGTCCTGCAGATTTCAGCTCTAAACCCAATCAAACACACCTGAACCAGCTAATCAAGACGTTACGTGAGAATTACAGGCAGGTGTGTTAATGCAGGATTGGAACTCAAGTCTTCTGGAAAGTAGCTCTCCAGGAGCAGGACTGTAGTTTGCATTTGGTTTCCAACCATAGATCCAGTGAAAGAAACACACCTTGCAGGCTATGGACAGAGGTGATGTGGGGCATCACACCTTCAAAACTGTCCCCGTTCTCGGATGAAGACTTGGGCAATGGTAGAACAGAGCGGGCTGCTCCCCACCATGCCTCTCGTCCAGGCTGAGGGTTGCCAAGGAAGTATCGGCCAGCCATACATCGACCCCTCTCGCAGGACTCGGAGTGAGTGTGGTTGTAGAAGTCACTGGAGGTATGATGGTCATCTGTCAGCGGTCGGCTGTAGCACAAGGGCCGTGGTTCTGGGAACTGCCGGTATACACATGAGGAGTCTACGCCTTCACACTGCTCCAGAAGCTGAGGAGATGCAGAGTCAGTGAGTGGGCTTCCTCCCCACGGGCTATCCTGATCCGACTCTGAGCGATCTGTGGGGAAACCTGTATACTGCACACAAGAAACAGATATGCATTAATACAGTGTTTCCTAACCATGCTCCTGGAGGCACGCCAACAGTACACATGTTGGATGTCTCTCTTATCTGATCCACCCATTTGATGACATGGAGTTTCTTCTAATGTGCTGTTTCTGATGTATTTTATAAGGACGAGTCTGGAAATGTGTAGTGTTGGGGTGCCTCCAGTAGCACAATTTCCTTTTATCAATGAGGGCACTGATTTACACACGCAGAACATGACACTGGATCAACATCCAACATTCCTGCCATCCAATCCGAGTCCTATAGTTCCTCAACCTTCCCTCAAACTTACCCTTAAAATGATTGTTCCAGCCCTTAACCCTATCCTTAACCCAACACCTAAAATTAGAAGGCAATGATTAGTTTATGGAATGTTACTTAAGGAATGTCCTAGTTGTCACATTAGAAGTCTTCCCAGCAACAGAAGACCTTTCTAGAGCTCCCAACATACCATTACCATCCAAATAGAAGGCCTTACTGTGATACTGACCTGTGAATAGGGAGAGAGTCTTGTTTTGGTCTTGGTACGGGAGACTCTGCTTTTGCCGACTCTTCTGTTCTCGCTGATGGGGTTAGAGGGGCTGTTGTAGGTGAACGAGGGTTTAGTAGACGTCACCTGATCTAAGGACAACTGTAGTCCTTTGTACTCCGTGTCCCTGTTGGGGAAGGACAGCAACATTTAGCCTCAAACCCAACAGTGTATGCAACCTTATGGTTTGTGACTGCTTGTCTCTATATTAATGTTTACTGGTGCAGTTCTCCTTTTCAGTTTACCACTCAGAGAAATGTATGGTCAGGAATTGTTTTAGATACTTCAGGCTCCATGCTCATTTGTGAAGCAGTGTGTGTGGAAGACTCAAGGACAATTGCACTGTTTCTCCTACAGGATTGGAACAAGGCTCCTACAAACATACGGCTGGAGGGCTGGGGGCTCTGTTCAAATACACAGTGAGATTAAGAGCTATGTCTGGCTAAATCAAACCCACACAGGGATCACCACATAAGATATAACTAGGAAATGGGAATTGATTTGTCGGTAAAGTGGTGTATGGATTTCTTTCCCCAGTGATAACTTTCAGAAAACGTTGGCTGGAGCGCATGTTAGCCAGGCACCGATGCCAGCTTCCCTCCGGAGGCCTAGTAGTCTGGCTCAGACAGCACACAGACTAATGGGATTGTATGCAGATGGCAAAATCTTGGAAAAAGGCCGACTTTCTACACTTTCTCACAAGCACCTGCACAAATTCACATGCAGATCCATACGATCTCATTAAGTTGACATCGTTGATGTACGCTCTGTGTAAACAAAGAGTTTTTACGAGGTCAGGGCCTGTAGACAGAAGCTAAAACCTTTAAGGTGCAACAGTTTGGCAGGTGTGAGTGTTTTAGCGCATACACACAATCTCATTCAGCTGAGCTACCATTCTCACACACACACACACACACACCATCTCATTTCACACCTCACAGCCCGTGTGAGTAGACTCTGATAACACCTCAATAAGATGCCAGACATATCCACCTTGCTTCCTTTTCTCACTATAGACGAGCTGTGCATTTCTGAATGAGAGCACATGTGGAGAGGTTAAACAGGAAACAGATCTCACACTCGTGATGTCTACACTGCAACGCACACTTTTATGGAAATCATTCTTCTCAAGGAAACTGAATCTTGGACGATGACAGGGAATATCACAACAAAAAAAAGTCCATTCATGGACACTCCTAGTAAGCTGTGAGCTATAAACACTCATCATCTTTACAACCTATTAATTAAACCTCATAAACACTTTTCCTTTATAGCTGTGGCTGAAGAGCTATCTGACACTCGCAGGTTATTGGCAGACTGGCATATCAGAACTAATCAACTTTTTTTTAATGAAGGTTTTTATAGTGCACAATTAATTTACATCTGGAGGAAGAAAGAGTGGCGTTGGGGGGGGGGGGGGGGGGTCGATGCTCCAGATGCTGGCATCAGTTCTAATGGGCTCTCTTGAAGTGTGCACACAAATGCTGTTTCACTCTTCCATACATCCCTCGCTCAAAACCGTTGTGTGAGCGATGGCTACATTGCTCAATCCTACCTCATTCTTTCCAGAGAGTTCCAGTGGAAAAGTTCATTGTGGTAATGCACAGAGTTTGTCAGTATGAATGCATGACAAATAAATCATCCACAACCCCTGGCTCCCATGCAGTTCCTGTACATGCAGCTGGCATATTATATAAACCAAGAACAGGAATGACACCCCAAACTGACTGATGAGCATCAGGGCAGCTTTAACTCGCTCTGTCACTGTCATGGCCGGACTTGCAAACACCATAAATTTAAACCTTAATGATATTGTACTGAACCTATTGCTAGTTGTAAGTCACTGAGAGAGGCCTTTTAGTTGAGTAATAGTGGAATAATGAGGGCAATTCAACACAACTGTAGACAAAAGCTTTAAGAAATGATATGGCATACTACCCTCTTGCCTAATACACTGCATGCATGTTAGCCATGTACAAATCGATTCAAGTTTGTGTATGGAACTGCATTACTGAACAATTTTGAAGAATTTAGTTTAATTCTCACTATTAACTAGTTGCTTATTAGCAGGAGTTTTACTAGCATATTGGTTGTTTATCACTACTTATGAAGCACATAATAATGCATTTTTCTGCATGACCATCCCACACCAAAACTTTACTACTTTAATAACTACTTTACTAACTATTAATAAGCAGTAAATCAGGAGTCATAGTTAGTAGATAGTTAATAGTGAGAATTGATTGAGTAGAATAAATTGTGACTGCTGAAGTTGTTAGTAATTTTTATTTTATCCCATGTTACAGTGCAAGTACATGAAGTAATTTGAAAATATTTTATTTTACATGCATATACACTACTGTTCAAAATTCAAATTATATATATATATAAGCGCAAGGTGGGAGGTTCGATTCCCCGGGAACACATGATAAGTTAAAATTTATATCCTGAATGCACTGTAAGTCGTGCCTGCTAAATGCATAAATTTTATATAAATATATATATATATATATATATACACATTAAGACTCAGAAAGGATGCATTAAATTGATTGAGAATGACAATAAAGACTTGTATAATATTACAAAAGATTTCCATCTCAAGTTTTTTTTTTTACTGTATATTCAGCAAAGAATCTCTGAAAACAAAACCATTTTCAACATTGATAAAATTAAGAAATGTTTCTCGATCATCAAATCAGCATTTTAGACTATAGATTTCTGTGACACTGAAGACTGGAGTAATGGCTGCTGAAAATTCAGCTTTGCATCACATGAATGAATTAGATTTAAACATTAATATAGAATCTTCATTTTAAACTAATTACAAATGCCTAATACACATCAGACAAAACAATCGGAAACAATGAAGTACTCAGAAACTCAAAACAAGGGGTTACAAATGCAATATATATGCAATATATATATATATGAATATATGTAAATATGAAAGTGAAACAACAGTGCATAAAGATCACATGCTGTTTTGAAGATCTGCTCATACTCACGTGAGGACGTAGTTGACGCTGACGATGCAGTGCGGTCTGGACGATCTGCTGTTGTGTACGATAGTAGCGTAACTCTGTACCCACACCCACCCACCCTGCTTCGCCAGGAATCGGTAGTATTTGGTGGTGACTTGTCCTTTTACCAGCACTACAGAGAGAAGAACACACAATCAATTAGAGAACATTTCTGACACTTTCACATACGCTTCTTTTGCTAAACAGAAAAAAAAAAGAAGACGACGATTCATTAATTTGTTCACTTTAATGTGCAACATTGTGATGATTTTTTATGTGTACGTGTGGTTCATTTAATCTTTTTTTATTCCGGAAAGCTAATTACTGCTTTCATTTGCATGTTTAAACCATAAGCTGCTGTTTTTCTTCCAGCCTTAATAACTATTTAAAGCAAATAATATCAAATATTGTGTCTCTTAATAGGCTGCGTTGTGCTATAATCAGGAATGTAATGGATAAAACAATGGATTAAAGAAAATGTGTTTTAAAGACTAACGCTGTAGTTTTCAATGTGGTTCACTAAATTAGTTCCTAATTGATTGCATGTGTAATCTAAGCTGATGTTGATCACCTGTAACGTGGCATTATCAGTTAGCACGCTCAGTTGTACCCTCGGTGTACCGGTGGACCATGTCCATCAAAGCTGCTGTTATTTTTAGATGCTGTGAAGGGGACGTGAGCAGAGGAATGAGGAAAAACAAACCTAACTCACACAAGTGGTGCGCGCAGCGGAGATGGAAAGTGTCACAGCTGTGGACGTGATGATAAAGTGTCTTCTCTATTAAGTCTTGCGGCTCGTAGCCAGTGAGCTCCGCAACCCTGACAAACACAGAACACAGAACGGGATAACAATGGTGTTGGCTTGAGCACAAACACCTGTCCACACACTGGCACGTGCGAGAACGCCACAGATTCGGTTAAACATAAGTGCGCAAATTTACGTCTCATTAAACACAGCTGCACTTACAAAATCATAGATGCAGAAGACAAGAAAGTCCTGATTGTGTCATTTGGTGGTTTGAAAATACAATTTTACATTATATAACCATTTTGATATCTATGTTTAACTTTGAATTTTTATAGCCTCAGGCCTTTTGGTCCCCATTGCCTACATTATCTTTAATAAAACTAGCAGCACAGCACTATGTGTAAGCGTATGAACACATGGTACCTGGAGTCCAGGAAAATGAGTTTCATGTCCAGGCTGGCTCTGAACATGAACATATTGCTGTGGAGCTTGATGTCGGTGACTGCGCTGGGGGGAAGAGAGTGACCCACAGCCACCAGACCCACGTTCTGATAACAGCCGTCGAACGGAGACATGTCTAAACTGTACTGACGGACCTTCAGATAGCCGCTGCAGTGGATGACCTGTCAGAAATCAGGATCACACACACATATACGCATCTGTAGATTAGTTAACAGCAACTGTGATCATCTCCATGCTATCTTATATTATTCTTGCATGTAAATATTCTCTGAGTATATACAATCTCAATTAGAAAATGCAGGTGGATCGCTTTCTGAACATTTGTCATTGCTGATGTTTTAAAATACATGTATTAAATACACTAAATAAGGAAAAAACATTAAATAGTTTATATAATAAATTTATTTTTATGCAGATGTGGAGACATGTGTTTAATACCACACATAAAGGACTGAATGAGAATCTGACAGCCTACCTTGTAACCACCACACGTCAAGCCAGCGTTTCTTTTAGCAAGGACACATTTCATTCTCAGGAAAAAAGACCTTTCCATTTCATATTCTAGAATAATAGAACAGAAAGCAGGGGACGGTGACGGAGCGGTTTGAGGGAAGCTGGATTGATTTGTGTACAGAGGTGTTTAGTGGCTGTCTCACCGTGGACGAAGTGTGAGTGATACGGCTGGTGAGCGGTCAGGACTGCGGTCATCTCGTCGTGGTCTGCGGGGTGGATGTATTCATAAATGCTGTTCCCCGTCAGCTCTACCTGTTAAAATGGACTTTTGTCACTGCTGTCAAAGCTGCCACAAATATTGTGATTTCGGCTGAATATTAATAAAAGCAATCAGTAGTAAATATGAAAATGTGCACTTTACCTGTGACAGCCCTAAATGCACTGATGCAGTTTCAGAAATGTACATGATTTTTCCATCAGGAGCTACCACAAAAATGAAGCCATCCAAAGTCTAAAGAAATAATAATAATAATAAAATAATAATAATTAAGGCATTTTATTTACATTGATTAGTTCTTTTATTACGAAAGCATCATTAGCTCTTAGAAATCAATTATTATTTTTTTATTTTATTTTAAAGCAAGATCGGGTAGCGCTGAGGTAATATTCAACATTCAGGAGTCAGGAGATACAATTAAGCCTTCATATTCCATTATAAAAATAAGTAAAAATATAAATAGATGGAGGAAGCACTTTAAAAAAAAGTAATAATTTAAAAATTTGAAACAAAATCTTCGCTAGAAACACAACAAATGACATGGAACAGACCCAGTAGCAATGTAAAATTATAAATGAAGACGAATTATAAATTTATTCGATCATTAAAAAAGTTCGATAGAATAGTTTCAGAATTCGATATCATTATAATATTTTACTTATTATACCTAACTACATATAATAATAATAATAATAATATTAATAATAATAATAATAATAATAATAATAATAACAATAATAATAAAAATAATAATAATAACAATAATAATAACAATAATAATACTAGTCAAGCATGATTTTAAAGCGTATACCTGAAGCAGATGTGATCCTAACTCTCGGCCCACATTGTCCAGAGAACTCGCTCGACTCACGTGACCCCAGGATTCCCCGAGACCTGCGGGACGCATTCAGAGAAAACACCAAAAACTGACTTGTGATGGCGAGCCTTAAATATCTGATGATCCATCAGGGTGCTGATTAGCGCATATACATAATATACATGAAATATCTCTAATATGAAAATAGATTGACGAAAAAAGCATAATCAAAACCTACAAAAACAACACACAAAAATAACAACAGAAAAAATAATAGTCCATCGTCATCTGGCAATCAGTCAGTCAATATTTTAACACTGAATTGACTGTAAACACGCTGAATGTGAATGAGGATTATTATGATGGTCAGAGGAACTCGATAGAGCAAACAGTCTGACTCACACACATCCTTATTAAAATGCAAATCACACGAAAACAAACATCAGATGAAAGCAAGTGCTCCGATTCCACTTTAATATTAAACAAAGATGAACTCGGCGTTTATCAGCAGAAACAATCACATTACTCAGACAGCTCGCTGAAAATAACCACACTCTCCCGGAAAAAATAACCGCGTGGAAACATGTTTGATGGCGTTTATTATTATCATTTTATTTTATTTTTCATTAAAAGATAATAAATATATATATATAAAATCTATTTTTTTCTTGCTGCTTTTAAAATTATAGCCTAAACAATTCAAATATTTTAAGATTAAGATTCCGTGAAAGCTAAAGGCTAATTCAAACTTTCTAATTAGGCCAAATATGGCCATATATTTAGGTTTATTAAATGATGATGATGATAATAATAATAATAATAATAATAATAATAATAATAATAATAATCATATAAAACAATAATAATAAAAATAGTCGAAACAGTAATAACTGCTCTCAATAAAATAATAATTGTTAAAAGCGTATAATGTTCGAATCGGGTGGATCCTGACACACAGCCGACGGATCTGAAAAGGAAAGTTGTAATATTTCGCGGGGGAATTATTAGATCTGATTGGATCTGGATATACGCGAGCTAATCACAGAACAAACTGGACATAAGAGTAAAGCACTTCACGCAGAAGAATAGCTACATCACTGCATCTTTCACAGAAATGTTTCAATAACTGCTTGCAAGACAAGAAAACTGAAATGAACACTAAGCTGGAGTCACATTGAAACAATTCATCTGCTTCTCCTGTTAAAGTTGTGAACCGTTTCTTTAAGCGCTGCTGAGAACATTATTTCGAAATGTAGGCTATTCCGACACATTAATAATAATGACTTATACCAAATTACGCATATTCATATTCTATTCTCTAATGTAAACAGCCGTCATTAATAAGCTTCTGACATTAAGTTTCCAATAACCGTGACACAAGAGTAACCAATAGCTAATAATAATAATAATTATAAAACAAATCTGAGCGAAAACCCGTAATAACACATTTAACGTTACCAAAATAAACTAAACGAATAAAAACAGAAAACAACGCATATCTCATAAAGTTAAATGATTAAACTGCTGGACTATTATTTGAGCAGCGTTCAGTTATTCTCTTCACAGTCGAGCAATAAATAAGCACCATAAAAGCAGCTTCACCTTCCTTCATTTACTAATAAAACTTTACTGTCTCATTTCCTGTCTGTCCGTGACCTCGCTGACCTTTAACCCCGGCGAGCAGTTTCATTCGCGCGAGGCAGTAGGTTTAAAAACATTTACTTTCACTAATGAGTAAAGCACATGCTGCTAAAATACACTTCAGTATCTATCCTAGATGGACAGAGACTGTTTCATTGTTTCCAAACAATGCATAAAGGTACAGTGCGAGCCCAATAATTACATACAGGCTAGCTAAATAACGCGGATATTAATATTATCAGTAACAGTAAATGTAGAAAAAACCTAATTAAACATATCATCTTCATTTGTTATCAAAGACGGAGTCTTCTGATGAAAATTCGTTTTTAAGCTCACGGCAGGTTTCAAAAAGTCATTACATTAGAAATATATAACTTTAATAACAGTCTACGTGTTGTACATCTAACAGTAAATAGGCCTGTTATTAAAATGTAAGAGGCGAAAACATATGGATAGGAATAGGCCTACACGAAACAATAATAGAAATAATAATACTAATAATACAAAGAGTTGTATGAGCATTGGTAAAAAATGCACCTAAAAGGAATATTGGCAAACTGTTGATGTAGATGTTTGTCTCTTTTCTCTCACATGTCGAACACAAACGATCAGTTTAGCTGTAACTGAATGTCGTCTTTGTCTGTGTTTTAAACGAGTGCTGAGTGATGGTAGATCCACAAACAAACGATGCTTTTTATGGTTTTGGTGTTATTATTTATATTATTATTAATTATAATAATAGTAATAGTTTCGTCAGTCAGGTGTCGATCGAAGGCTGATAATTGTTGCTATTCTTCTTCAGTCACGCGCAGCAGAAGATGAGAAATAATAATCAGAACCTCATTGCTTTAATGAAATTCACTTTATTATTATTATTATTATTATTATTTAAATGACGAAAGAAAATGTATTTGTTGCTTAAACAGAAGAAGAAGATTTCTGCTGCTGTAAAAGCGAAAGGCCGTAAGGAGCAGAATATTTTCAATCCGTGTTTGCATTTTAAAAACGGACAGGCCTTCTGAACTCTGTATGCACGTCTCAGTTAACTGTATTAATATCTGCTTTGCTAATATATGTTAGAATGATCTCGGTCCTATCTTGTCTGCTAATTATGTTCTTTTTCCTATTGAAAAATGTTTTTTTTTTTTATGGCCTTTAAATGACACACACGTCTAGATCAAAATACTTGTGAAATAAAATAATAATTTTAAACAAATAATATGTTTTAATAATAATATATTAATGATTAATTTACAGCACCAATATAATACTACTACAATAAAATCCGTAGCCTACTTTTTCTGTAAAATCTGCTTTGAAACAATGTGTATCGTGAAAAGCGCTATACAAATACATCTGAACTGAATTAATAACAATAAAACAATAACATCTGCATTGCATTATCACCAACCTATTGTTTATTATTATTATTGCTGACAAGAATGAATGAACTGAATTATTTTCAGAAGCCGTATGTACGCAGAAGACGATGGCCACAATCTTTCCCGTTTGTTGTGCATATGAGTGCCGCAGCCTACCTTCCGGGAAGACGATCCTCATCTTCAGGTAGCTGGTGGTGAGTCTGATGATGGAGGCCTTGTCCAGCTGTGAGGTGATGGCCGAGGGCAGAGGCAGCAGTTTGGCGAGCTCATAGAACTCGCTGTTCTCCTTCTCCCTCCGCGTGCGCGCCGCGTTCTTCGACTTCTCCTTCATGCTCGCGCTCACTCGCTCATTCACTCACTCACGCGTGTCTCAGACCCTTCCGCTGCTCGCTTCAGTCTCTCCACAACACAAACTCAAGCGCGTGCGTGAGCTCTCCAGCAGTTTCACCAACATGGGGAGGTCTCAGGGACGTCCCGGACGTGTTCCTGCCATCGCCGGCTCCCAGCAGTTCACGGAGGTTCCTGAGATGTCCTACACGCAGATGCGAGGCGAACAGAGCTTCATGGCTATGATGAACCGTGAGTCTTATTTCACACACAGATGAAATCCACTCGGGCCCGGAATCTCTTCATGAGGGAACTTCCATCCATCCATCCATCCATCAGACGCGCGTGATATTCCTGAAAACAGCGGCGCGCACGATCAGCTCTCTCTCTCTTCCGACTTTCAAATGCACGCTCTGATTTATGAAACCTATATTTACTGCTACTACTACTACTACTATTAGACTACTAATAAAGACGTGTTCATACAAACGAACTACGCATTTTCTTTCTGCAGGATTTCTGTACACTGCCTTTATAATTTCATATTTTGCTTAAGCATAACTTTTTACTTTTGAAAAGGTTAAAACTTGCACGTCTTCTTACCTCATATCAGCTCGCACTGCAAACTCGCATCGTCTTCATAAGTTCATGAATCCACACAGAGAAACGCGCGTTAACTCAGGCCGAGCTCCACAGCACACTCGGGGAACCAGGCATCTTCGTGTCCAGAAGGACCTTGCTCGGAGGAGAGTTTGTTGAAGTCTCTCTCTGAGCAGCACGCGGACCTCCCCCTGATCTCAGCTCATTGGACACTGAAGGACCAGACAGGATTTTCCCATTGGACCCCATTCACCAGAGACCGCTCCACCTGCAATCACGCTGACCCCTGACCCGTGACGCACTATGAATAATATTTACATTTAAGGTTCACTGACTCAAGGTTCACTATCTATCTATCTATCTATCTATCTATCTATCTATCTATCTATCTATCTATCTATCTCATTAACGTTAAATGCTAAATTGCGGTAAAATTAAAAGAGCGAAATTGAATTGACAGAAAAATGTCCTTCGTTAAAATAAGATCATTAATCGGGCACCTAACATATTCAACATAAAATATGAATACAACACATATTTAAATGTGCGTATATTTTAAACTACATAGGCCTATCTATAAATATGCGATACAGATAAATAAAATGTACGTTCTCGTTTTTTTTTTTTTTTTTACTTTATTTGTTTAGCCCATTTCTTATTATTATTTTTTTTAAAGGCATATCACATAGAACGTTGCTTACAATTGATCGCAGTTATTTTTATGGTGCTATTTTCTTGCTGTTTAACTGTTTTACGGTTTTATTCTGCAGCAATACAAGCAGACCGATCCGCTGTCCGTGAAAAACAAAAGTATGATTCAGAGGTAAGAGGGTTCATCCCATCAGTGTCCTGCTGGATAAAGAGCCAGACATTTTGTCCACTGTGGTAGACTTTAGTTTAGTTTTGGTAATGTTTCTTATTTTATGTAGATATAACCACGGTCTTTTTTTGTGATAACTATATGATGAATGATTTGTCGTGTTACTGTTATAAAAATGATTACAAAATGATTATATAAATCAAATATTTTTGTAATTTTTTTTTTTTAATGGAGTAAATGTTGATGAAAAAAAAAAAAATCTGAATGCCCAAATCTCTCTGTGTGCGTGTGTATCGCAGGAGGACAGCAGTGTGTGTGCGTGTGTGTGTGTATCTCAGGAGGACAGCAGTGTGTGTGTGTGTGTGTAATAGAAAAGCTCTGCAGCAGGAGGAAATCAGAAAGGATGCGCCCAGCACACGGAGCGCTTGATGCTGCTTTAACCTTCTCCTAAAGCCTGCATTTGCTGCTGATTAAACGGCGTCAGTGGAAAAGAGAACAATCGAAAATACTTTACAATATATCAAGTCCTCAGTAGGGACTCAAAACCACTGCCATCGAAACCACTGCTAATAAATGAACGCTTTAAAACAATTAAACAATTACAGCCTTAGTCAGAGACAGCAAAATAAAACAGCCTACTTACATTTTTAAGCAAACCTGTATCAGAAAAGGGTTTGTCAGAGATGCTGGCTTGTCTGGTCTTAAGGCAACTTTTATTATATATATATATATATATAATTTTTTTTTTTTTTAACAGAACTGGTCATTTTGCAAATTGTGACCACAAAACCAGTCTTAAGTTTCAAATTTTTCGAAACTGAGATGTATACATCTTCTGAAAGCATTCTGCAATCCATTAATGTAAGGTTTGTTTGGACAGTATCTGGCCGAGATACAACTGTTTGAAAATCTGGAATCTGAGGGTGCAAAAAATCTAAATACTGAGAAAATCACCTTTGAAGTTGTCCAAATGAATTCTTAGCTATGGATATTACTGAAGTTTTGATATATTTACATTAGGAAATTTACAAAGTATCTTCATGGAACATGATATTTACTTAATATCCTAATGATTTTTGCCATAAAATAAAAAATCTATCATTTTGACCCATACAATGTTTTTTTTTTTTTTTTTTTGTCAATTTGCCAATATAACAATTATCATGATTAACACTATGATTGTTTGCTTC
Source organism: Carassius auratus (assembly GCF_003368295.1). Classification (NCBI taxonomy): domain Eukaryota; kingdom Metazoa; phylum Chordata; class Actinopteri; order Cypriniformes; family Cyprinidae; genus Carassius; species Carassius auratus. The sequence continues at coordinate 8,545,951 of NC_039283.1, forward strand.
AGTCAAAACTCAACATCCACTAATACTAATAAAATAATATGCATAAATGCGCTTATTATCTTCAAAATTCTAGAACATCTTTATATTCTTGCAGAAATGAGCATGTAAAAATATGCATAGTAACAGACAAAAGTCATTTTTTCCCTGACGGGTGACTTGATAAATAATAACATAAAACAAACATGTGGCCTGTGAATAACTGCTGAACGCAGTAAATGGCAATTCTATGTAAATGTGGACAATCAGGAAGGAACAGAAACTATTGATAGACTGAGAGACACAATTGTGCTGCATGTGTTTTTATTTGATATTTAACAAAACTGATTTTCATACTGAACATTTCCGTAATTCAGAAGCAAAAACAATCTTATGTTCATATTTTAATTAAACACATAAGGTTTGCCCTCAAATGTAATGCAATGTGTACAAAAAAAGTAAACAAAAGGAGCACAAATTAAGAGTAATAAGGCAGGAAGAGTCTGATCTAGAAGCTTCCTCTTGAATCAATTACACAGATCTCTCTTTTGAAAGTGTTCGATATTAAATCTACCTGTCGATGGCCAGATGTTCCACTCATCTACATCTTTAATTCAGTGTAGTTTTTACCTAGAACTCACAAGCAGAACTCAAGACCTGTCCACCAAATGAACATCTCAAGCCAAGAGGGAAACACTGGTTTCGTTCTGACTCGGCGCGAAGGTCACTTCAGGGCCATTTTGGCAACGTTATCTGATATCTCACTGTTGACTTGCGCAGCGATGCTGGCTGGGATGACGTTCAGGTGGATGTCGTACTGCTGGTCCAGGCCGAGGTAGCTGTCGCTCATCAGGTACAGCGTGTAGATACACCTGGAGAAAGATTCAGACGTTACGACTGTAGATCCTACAGAAGACACCATTAGAGGAGCAGCAGACGGCTCTTACTTTCCCGTCTTCTCAGGAGTATAGAAGGCCACGGACACGCTGCTGTGGTTGCGTATGAATCCCACACGTTTGATAGCCAGCAGTTCTTTCTTGTCAACCTCCCCGAGAACAAGAAACCAGCCTTCGTCTTTGGGTTTGGGGAAGCGTGGAGCCTGCGCCTTGCTGTCCTGCTTCCTCTGAAAGGAAAGGAATCGATATTGATTAAATGGCTAGCCAATAAAAAGAAAACGGTGAATGAAGTGAATGTGGGTGGACTCACTCTTTGCTGGCCGGCGTTGAGGCGGCGCAGGGACACCTGGAGGACGTACTCCTGGTCAGCGTGCAGCGGCACCCAGCTGGACTCGTCCCTGATGTTGGTGACGTTAGCAGGGATCACGCGCTCCGTTTGCTCCTCACAACCCTCCCACCAGCCCTTAACACTCATCCTGACCTCCACCACAGGCAGGTGACTCAGAAAAGCCCACGCCTGTGAAAACAACCCCAATTAGCACAGTCAAGAGGACGTGCTTTTTGTTTTCTTCTTGGATTTGATTGATATCAGGTAAATTTAGCAATACTTATTCTGTTACGCTTATGCTCACCAAGGCTGTATTTATTTGTAAGCACTGTAAAAACTAAAATATTGTGTATTATCATTACAATTTAAAATAGCCGTGATCACGCGATCCTTCAGATAGTAGTACAATATGCTCAAAAAACATTTATTCCCTAAATGAAAAAATAAACATACTAAAATGTATTTGAAATACAAGTAATTCATGCTAAGTATACAACAAATATATTTACATATTTATGTACGTAATAAAAGTACCCTGCAAATGCACTTTTGGTATACTAAACTGGTATACTTGAAGTCTGCAAAACTGGAACAACTCATTTTGTACTTAATGCACTTTAAGTGTGCGGAAGTCCAACCAAAGATGCACTTAAATATATCTGATCGTGCAAAAGTACAACTATTGCAAGTATACTTCACGTACACTTGAAATATCATGCATTTACAGACCAATATTATTCAAAGATCATTCAAGTTTCCGTCACTGAAAAAAAAAAAGGTTATTGCGACTTTTTTTCCCACAAAAGAATTGTGAGATGCAGTATAAAGTCAGAATTGTGAAAAAAAAAAAAAACTCAAATATGACTTTTTTTCCTTATAATTGCGAGTTTATGTCGCATTTCTGACTTTTTTCTCAGAATTTCATGATATATTTATGAGAGACTGATATATGTTCTCAAACCTGTGAGTTTATATCTCACTTTTCTTTAAAAAAAAGTCAGAATTGCGAGAAAAAAAGTTGAATGACCTTTTTATTTTTATTCAGTGGTGGAAACGGGCTTCCATACAATCCTCATCAATAGTGACATTAAATACATATCAGGCTTAAATTAAAAGACTCCAAACTAAGTTTAAAAATATATAATTAACATACCGGTATTTATATATAATTTAAAATATATAATATTAACATTTACTGGCATACCGCTTTTACGGATATAAAAATTATATTATATATAATTTTATTAACATATTTACTGATATTTCAGTCAATATGTTAATAGATTTGAAGTTTATTTAGTATGAAATGTATTTTAAATCTATGACTTTTTTACTCGGGTCATCAATGTTGAAAACAGCTTTTGGTGAACTTTCTGAATAAAAACGTTGCCTAGTAGCATTTAAAGCAGTACATTCAAGCAAAATATCCTTTATAGAAAGAGGGGTCTGAAAAAATACATCATATTTTGAAAGACATTTATAACATTACAAAAGATTTAGATTCTAAATAAATGCTGTTCTTTTGATATATTAAAAAGAATAAGCACCAAATGACCATATTAGAATGATTTTTTTAAAAATCACATGACACTGAAAACTTATCAATCAAAATCAGCGTTGCCATTTCTGGAATAAATTATAGAAATAAACTAGAAAACAAGTATTTTGCATTTTAACAATATTTCTCAATATTTACAGTTTTTTTGGATACAGATAAATCAAATAAATGCAGCCTTAGTGAGCACATGAGACTTCTTTAAAAAAATAATAAAATAAAAAAAACCTTTATTATTCCAAACGTTTGATTGATCGTGTATATATAGACAGTGTAATAAGCCATAAAAGCTCGTCGTTCAAGCGCTGTACTAGAATAAAACAAAGAATATGGCAAAACGTCAAGAACAAATGAAAGAATGTGTTTGTGTGGAGGCCGTTTGTTTTTCTGTTCTTCTGTCAGCATTAGAGACATGGGAGACGGTGTAGATCACCCCGCCACAGCTATTTATGCAAGGATTACGCTTCCTTAGTGAGTGAGACGAGGACGCGGCGGCGCATGTGCTTATTTAATTAGCAGGGCCGAGAGGAAGCGGGGTGCGCTGGAATACTGATGGGGAACGGGTGCTGGGCTCACTGCTGGGCTCGGATGCACACATTACCGCTGCAATTAGCACTTAGACTGGAGCGCTAAACCCTCTCATTTGGGAGGTAATTGGAGATCTCGGTGCTACCTGAGACCACCGTGACTGTCTGCCGCTTTCGGGAAATCACGCGCTCGCGCCCACTGCCAAATGTGTGGAGAACTGGAATTTATTTGAATGCTTATGTTGCTAAGAGGTGGTTCATCCACATGACTGCAATCTCCAAAAGTATGCTTTGTTCAACGGTGTCAAGAAATGCAGTAGAGCTGCCAATACATCAGACGGCTTTGTAAAGAGAGAGTCTTGGGTACGATAGAGGACGCACCTGATAGATCTGATTGGGCTGCAGCACCTCCTTCACCATCGATGTGAACTTGTCCTCTTTCCCGTCGCAGGCAGCCATTAGCTCGGGAAGCCCCTCGATTGGGCCTTGATAGCCACCTCCGCCCCTCGCACCTTTGGCGCTCCACCTCCTGTTAAGGAAAAAAGACGGTGACGTGACGATGCCTTCAATCAAGTAAGCGCTGGCTGAGCTCCCGTTTCCTGCTGTCACAGCGAGATGGATCCTGCCTGGCCTGATCCCGCTCTTACCATTTTTATTGTGTTTCCACCAAATTACACTCGCCGCGGGACATGTTATGGACGAGAGAAAATCCAATGCCAATGGTGTTAGTGCGTGCGTGTGTGAGAAGCGGTTGGAGGGCTGAGTTTGGAGGCGTCACCGCTGATAAGTGATGCTGATGGTGTTTGCGGAGGTAGATAAGAGATGGCGGCGGGATTAGCCGCTAAGCCATGTTACACTGTTATAATCAGCGAGCCACAGGCGAGAAGCTCTGCACCCCTTTAACACCACCGACAGGAAGTGAACACTTGCCTCTCTCTGTGACAACATGTTAGGATACACTCAGAGTCGGGCGAGCGGAAAACACATGGGTAGAGGAGAAGAGAAAGCAAAGAATGTTCTGAAAAACCAATAAGCCTGCACAATATAAAACTGAGTAAGTACAGCTGGATAAAACAAAATCTGTCTCGTCTTCTTTTCAGGCTGCACGGCAATAAAATGTGATTATTTTATAGAGGGCTCTAAACCAACTGCATATTTTACACATTAAATGTTACTAAAATCCAGAAGAAAATGTCTGTTTCCAAAAAAATACAAAACTTGAATAACCCCAACCAAGACTCAACAATGACAATAATAAGAACTATTTATTGAGCACCAACTAACATAAAATGAATTTTGAAAGGTATATAAAAAATAATAATAATGCAATCCTCTCTAAATTAATCCTATATTTCTCCCTATATACAGTTGGGTAATATTTATTTGATCCTCTGTTGATTTTTTTTATTTGCCCACTTACAAAGAAATAAAGGGTCAGTCATTTTTATGTTTAATGTTATTTTAACGGATAGAGACATATATCACATTATATAAAGGTTAGAAACTGATTTGCATTTCAGTGAGTGAAATAAGTATTTGATCCCAAAGCGAAACATGACTTAGTACTTGGTGCAGAAACCCTTGTTGGTAAGCACAGAGGTAATACGTTTTTTACAGTTGGTCACCAGGATTGCACACTAACTAAAGTGGGCAAACTAACAAAATCAGTAGGGGATCAAATTAATATTTCCCCACTGTAGATGAGTTTGTGTACGTGACTTGTTACGATATAACATGGTCATATTCAGAAACCAATGAAACCGAAACCAAACAGCGCTGAAACAGGAAGAGAAGTTAACAGAAGAGAATGACACAATAACGATCCACAAAACAGAACAAAAACCTGACAATATGATCGTTAGACTATTGTTAGCCTATATGTATGTACATCAGTTCGTTCAGACTTTCTTTCGTTCTGACCAAAGACTTTCTATTGATATTTCCACACGTTCTAGATGGGCCCTTCATTCAACGACACGTATAAATTAGGCTAGATTAATCTACTGACCCCAGTCAGGGTCTTCTGGTTAGACATAGAGCAGGTATCTCCATTTGATTGATGTTGTCATGATAAGATTGTGCAGCAAACACTAAATCTTTGAGGTAAAGCAAGCAGATGCTAACAGCAGAACAATGTTAGGCCACACAGATGCAGTGGTCACAGCTGTCCTCAGGTGACCAGCACCTCTGGGACACCCTGGACCGAAGCACCTGGCGCTCCATCAGGCTCTGCTGCAGGAACGGGTTAACATCCCGTCACTTGCTGCTTCACAAGCTCTTTGTGCACTAGAGGCATCAAGCAGGGAGTCTTTTATCTCGGATCCCTTGAGCACTACATGATAGCGATATGAGCCGAGCTACATACAACATCTGGCTTTGTTTACAGACTGTAGGAAGCTATAAGATGCCTGCACCATCATAACCCCATTCCACTGAGCAAAGGTAAAACACAGTAACTTCACACTTGGTGATTTGAGTTATGTTCTGTCCTGTGATAAGACAGTTGTGAGAATCTCATAACAGACATCAACTCTTTTATATGTCCAGTAACTGGTGGACATTTTTTTGTTCCATTTCTAAAAACATTTTTGCCTTCATTAGTTTTTTTTTTTTGTTGTTTTAGTTTTTTTTTTATAATTTTGCAAAGTTGTAAAATAATTGGAGTAGGCTTTTAAAAGAAAGAAAAATAAAACTACTTAAGTCTTTTAACTTTTTTTTTTTTACCTTTAATGTTTCTTGTAATTTCATATATATATATTTTTATTTACTTGCAATTTATGAGTGAAAAAGTTTACATTTAAGTTAATCCTACATCAAATTGTTTTCAATGTGCTTAAAATGACACTACAAAAAATGTCATGTTAAGTAACTATAAAAAAATCAATTATTATTTTAAAAAAACATTATAATGATGTCTTATATAGTGAGGTTCAGCATAATTTCTAATCTCCATTACATCAGGTTTCAGTACACAGAACATTGGTGTAGGGAGAGATGTTAAAATGAGTGTTGATGACTCAAGGATGTACAGTAATAGACCCGGTACAGGACGTATTACCTGAAGACATAGAGATCCTGCTTCTCGATGTGAGGGAGTGTGAGCAGGGAGGAATCGTGAAGCCATCTGGCCTGAATGATCATCTGTACAAGGTTACAAACGCTCAGCGCAGACACGAGCCAGCCTTCATTGGCCACCACATCCAGCATAGCCTGCAGAGACAACATCAGCACTTTCACTACGCTTCAACATTCGGGGTTAACCATTGGTGGGGGTGTTTTTTTAATGGATAATTTAATTCAAAGTAATATTTAAAATGTTATAAACTATTTCTAATAAATGCTTTTCTTTTGAACTTTCTGTACATCAAACAATAGTTGTCAATGTTTATAGTAATAAGAAATTTTACAATATTTCACATGCTAATTGCATTTTTAAACATAAAAATATATATATATATCTTACCAACCCCACAAACGAAATATTATATAGCATAAATAGAGTCATGACATATTATATTAATGTAAATATATTCCGACCTTTAGATAAACTAAGTGATGCTGATATGGAATATAAACCATCAGACCATTAGGAATATCAATGAGAACTATTGGTAGTGTATCTCTTTATTTATGGTTCAGCTCGTCTTCTAGACTTCCACACTCTCTCTCTGTGTCTGTCATTCTCTCCTCCTCTATCTAAGGTTAAAGTTTGCCCAGCTCAGCTGCGTTAACAAACTTAATTAATCAAGAAGTCATTTCCTCTGTAACTATGAGTAAGACGCCCCTGAAGAGCACCGGGAAGCCCAGCGAGTTAATCAAAATGCTAATGCAGTACAAATTAAAGTTGTGATTAACATTTCACAGTAGCTGCTTGAGTAAATGGAGGACAGCAAGAGGATGATGGGAAAAACCTTTCCGCAAGGAAAGAAAGAGACAGACAGGCATTCGCAAATAAAAGTCATTTTTCTTTAAAAAATAAATCAAATCAAATAAAGGTTAGTAAATAAATAACAGAGGCCTGAAAATGAACATAAATGGGTTATTAGTCATCCAATGACTGTTTAGCGAGTAACTAGACTAGACTATCGTTTATGTAGATTTGAGTTTTTATTAGGTCATTTTATTTACTGATATTACTAATTCATGTTAGAATTATAATTGATAAATGACTATATATGAAAACATAGAGCGCCCTCTCGCGGCTGTAGATGGTAATATTTTCTCTTGGTTCTTGGTTCTAAATAAATGCGACTTATAGTCCAGTGCGACTTATATATGTTTTTTTCCAAATGTTTTCCAAATGAATGTTGTTCAGTGCTTTGACGCAATGTATTTTGTTTAAAGCACTATATAAATAAAAGTGATTGATTGATTGACTATAAGGCAACAACAACAAAAATCCTCTAAGAATATACTGTGAGCAATCGGACGATCCATTTAATTTTTTTTTTTTTAAATTATGATAGTTTGGACATGAACTTAAACCGCAAGAAACTAGTTGTTCATCGACTACTTAGTTTGAAATTCTGGAGTGAACTTTGCACAGTAACTAATTGCAAATAAAACTTAAACTCGAATATTGCCTGAAACCTCCGCTGTGTACAAACAGACAAAATTTGACAACGGCTCAGGCATTTACTTATTATAAAACTACATTTGAGATGTGATGAGATTGATGTGCTGGCTAACCCAGTTCTGATCAAGAAAATTATAATATAAATGCATTTCCATTGCACTCTTTTCTTTTAATTATTATTTTATTATTGGATAAAAAATGTATTCACCTCAAATGAGCACATAAAGTTTTAAGATTGTATGCTCTTTGTGATGTTTTCAATGTTCATGCCCAATATGTCTGTTCGCTTTCATACAGGTCACATTTAAATTCTAAAACATTTCTAACTTGAAAAATTTCTAAAAGTATAACACCATCAAAAACAAAACAGCAAGTTGGCGTCTTGATTTTACACTACTTTGAGTTACGTAAGTAAATTCATACTTTTATTCTTTGAAGATTCGTTAAAATAATCAAAAGTGACAGTTCAGACATTTATCATGTTACAAAAGATTGATATTTTAAATACATGCTGTTCTAAAGACTGGAGTAATGACTGCTGAACAGTAACTGTTAAAATATTTGTCTCTTTGATCAAATATATGTGGCCTTGATGAATGTAAGAGACTACACTATCATTCAAAAACAACCCTTTGAATGATAGTGTATCTTCCTGTAATGACTCCGATTTTGATAGAGAGAGAGAAAGAGAGAGAGAGAGAGGGGGAGAGGGGGAGAGGGAGAGAGAGGGAGAGAGAGGGAGAGGGAGACAGCAAATAAACATTCAAATGTAATCATCGCAGCTGGGCATCATGGGAAGGGTTAATTCTCTGACATCACTGCAGGATGAGCTCAGCTGTGTGAGGGACTGAAGGCTATGAAGGCACGGGACTGCCACAGCGGGAACCCAGAAGAGTAACCACATCATGTAGAAGCATAGCCAATCACTCCCAGACACACACACACGTTTGTTTTTGTGAAAAGTGGGGACATCCCATAGGTGTAATAGTTTTTATAATGTAGAAACTGTATATTCTATCGCCCTTCATCAACCCTAACTCTCACAGGAAACTTTGTGCATTTTTACTTTCTCAAAAAAAAAAAAAAACTAATTCTTTATGATTTATAAATGTTTTGAAAAATGGGGACATGGCTTATGTCCTCATGAGTCACCCTCTCCTTGTAATACCTGTGTCATACCCATGTCCTTATACAGAGTTGTGTCCTGATATGTCACAAAAACATGCCCACACACACACACACACACACACACACGCACACACACACACACACGCACACACACACACACACACACACACGCACACACACACATGCGCGCCATTGGCAGCGTGGACATATTTTCCAGTCTCCGGCCGAAGAAAATCAAGAGTGCGGTCTCAGGCATAGCCAATTGCAAACAGATTCGAAGGCATGAACAATCAACATCAGGTTATCCGGCTGGCTCAGGCAGCTCATATCTGTAGATCAGCACACACCTGGCAGATGCGGATGGCGTTGTCCAGCACGGTCTTGGTGTCGGTCCCGTAGTCGCTGCAGGGCAGCTGTGCCCGGCTGAAGTGGGCCTGCATGAGCAGGTGTGTTTTGGTGTGTGCGCTGTCATACGAGTGAGGGTTGACCTGCAGGGGGAGCTGCTGCGCCAGCTGACTGTTCAGTTGATCCTCGTTGTGGCGCACGGGGAGCTCGGCGTACTCTTCTGCTTCCTGCAAACACACACACACAAAGCAACTTCCTGTTGTAAAGGTAATGTCATAAAAACGTAATTAACAATAAGAGTTTAGAATAAAGCCTGGTCATACTGCGCACAATCCAGAACTGCATGTTAATTAAAAACAAACAAACAAACAAACAAACAAACAACAAGAAAACCCAATATGTAACAATTTTCACACATCATCTTTTTCATTCTCTTTTCTCCAGCCATCTGTCAAACAGCAACCCCTTTTCACTGAGAAGAAATATATTACATCATGGACCCCCAAATCTCCAACTGCATCAGGATCTTTCAGTGAGAATCAGGAAGCAATGATGCATATTCTTCTACCACTACTCGTAACTGTTAAACGTGAGCTTAGATTTATCTCTCTATGAAGTCCGCATTGTACAGAATATAAAGTGAAAAAATAAATAAAAATCTGATAAATAAATGATAAATATAATATGAGGCCAAATTCTTGAGTTCAATTTGACTCTTTATCTTTCAGTGACATTTACAGAGAAAGAAACATTACAGTCCTTTGAACTGAAAAGCCTGTTTGCACTTTCTGTGACTTTGCAGGATGTATTACATTTTATATTACATATTAAATTAATTGTTTTATTGTTGTTATACAAGTCCCAAAATCAATACACAACTAAAAACTAAGAACTACAACATATTTGAAATCACATATTACAACTGTAAATGGAGTTAAATAGTTGAAAACTATAGTTTAAACACCTTATTTTAATGGTTTTCTTTTTTAAAAGAAATCAAAAGCTACTTTTGAAGATTTACTTTGGAAGAATTTTCATACAATACAAAAAAATTACGATAATCAAAAATAATAATGTTCAAATAATGTTACTTCTTAAATGCTATTATTCAATTCAAATCTGTACATCGCTTTTCATTAATTACATGGAAAATTCAAAGTTTTGTAAAAGGGGGGAATTAATAAATATCCTACAATTTAATTTATATTAAAAAAATATTTATATATAGCACCAAAGAAATAGAGACCAAAAAAAATTTTTTTTGCAAATCAATCAGTTTATAGTTTTGTTGTATGATTTTAATTGCTGAGTACAACCAAGAAGTTCAAGACCATTGTGCTGTGCTGGGATGGGGGGAGATCTTGTAGCTTGACTTGTTGTCTCATTATGAACCCTTCCACAGTAATTAGAGGACAATAAGAGTGAATGAGGGGCTGATCGGGGAGGCGTCACGCGGAGGGGTCATTTGTTGCTATTGAACGACTGCTTAGAGGGAAAATAGGGGGTCCTGCCCACCTCATGTCATGCTTTTGTTAAGCACCAGTGTGAGCTGTAATGACGGAGTGGTAAGTGGATCATCAAGCGGGAGACATATAACTGTGAGGATCAGTGATTTCTCCCTGCTGCCTCAGGCATCATTACCACATTAACATGTGCTCTTTCCCTATTACCGACACACAAACACGCCGGCATTAAGATTCACAGGCATGACTCAAAGCGTCTGTATTCTGACCAGTTCAGCAGACGAAGCATGTGTGGCGATGTCTTTAACATCAGGAAATCTGAGCTGGCCTCTAGTAAGTTTGTTTGCTCAGGTCACACAGCGGTCACAGTCTCTGAGGTCTTCTTCTCTTTTTCAGTCTTTCAGAAAGATCTCAGGAATGACTCTATTGCTGCTTGCGCGATTATAACAAAAGGGCAACTAATCCTACGCTAAATTAACCTTTAATGCGACTTCTTTTTATCTGGAGTATTTGCAAGGTGATATCATCAAGGAATAGTATGTGAAATCACACATTTAGCATTATCCACAGAGAGCACAATGTTATGTGTTGACTCGTTAGTCACAATTAACAGAAACGTGATAGTAAACAAAACCACAATTTGGAAATATTCTCTAGAGAAAAGCATAATGGAAACATTTTAAATAGCATCACAGTATATATATATATATATATATATATATATATATATATATATATATAATTTGAATTTGCAATGGGCTTTTATGAAGAAACATTAAGTAAAAAAACCTTTTGTAATTTGAAATTTCAATTTTCAAACTGTGCCAAATTTATTGTAATTTATTTTTCTGATGTCCTTTAAATAATTATTGATGTGTTATTCCAATTTAAGTTTGCAATTTCTTTTTTGTGTATAATTCTTATAAATTATTACATTTAAATTAAATTGATGCATTTAGCAGACGCTTTACAGTGCATTCAGGCTATTAATTTGTACCTATCATGTGCTCCGGGGGATTCGAACCCCCAACCTTGCGCTTGACAGCGCAGTGCTCTACCAATTGAGCTACAGGAACACTAAAAAAAAAATAAATGATCATGTTAAACAATGTCCAACCATCAACAACAGATTTGTGTGGAAACCTTTTTAAATTTGTGTATACAATTAATAAAGGTTTTCTAGGTCAAAGCGACAGAACAGGGCACATATTTTTTGGAATGGCATAAAAAAATGTTTGGACAAAAACGCTGCTTATTGGACGTATACATTATATAAAAATGCTTCATTTATTTCAACACGTTCATCAATATTTGGTGACAAAAATCAACAACACAACAAAAATGACAGAATGGCTAACAGGATTTCAGATCTGACCTATTTTTGGTCATTAAACTGCATCAAGAACTAAACGGAATGAGACACCTATTCATAACACACTCGTGGAATGTAAATTTAAAGCACATTGCCATTACTTTCCCATTAAGTTGCTCTGTCTCTAATCTCAAATGCTCTATCAGGACTGGTTATTAAACTGCTCAAGAACATGTTTTAACAATCTTCTTGGAGAGTTTCCATCAGGTCTGCAGTGCCTCTATGAGACAGATGTCATGTCGTGAGGACGTCACTGAAGTGTGAAACGCCTTTATGTCTCAATTATGGCCGCGATCAGTGAGAGAGGGGCGGCACTCTAATGGGGCGAACGAAAAGAGCTGCTAATTTTCACACCAGCCCTTAGGGGTGCAATTATGTGTGTGAGTGCTCAGCTGTATCCAGCCGAACTGAACTCGTGGAGTAATCATTAACGGTGTCAGGATGTTGGCCAGTGAAGGTGGTGATGCATTGGTGTTTAAAGTGCACCGTCCCCGAACGCATCCATGAGGAAAGAGTGGATGCTTTCAGAATGAGTGTTTGCTCACCGACAGGACGGCCAGCAGCTCTTGGACGGGCAGCTCCGGCTTCAGACGCTCTTTGAACATGCGGATGGTCTGGTGTTTCAGGTAATAGTAGGATGAGATGCGGCCGTACGTCAGCGGCTCGATGGTTTGCTCGTCCTGAATAAAAGACGCCAGAGGTCAAGATACAGCCGTACAGTGAGCAGGTCAGAGATGAAATACTCGGTCAGTCCTCCAGCAAAAAACACACACTTCTGAAACAACTCTCAGCTTCATTCCTCTGCATCACTGTCCACATTCTACACACAACACTCTCATGATAATGCAGTAGTAATATCTGAAAACAGCAGGTTATTAGTGATAACCAAGTTAATTATTATAAAAGACTCTTACCTCCTGTATTTCCATGCAGTAGGAACACTCCAGATCCCTCAGACTCCTCTCCACCAGGTTTGAAAGGTATTTGTTAATGGTTTCATGGCTGATGTCATCCAATTTATAGTAACTGAGAGCAGATAAAAGCAGAAGGAATAAATAATGTATATCAAATGATGTCCACTTATTTTATAGGTTGTATAGTAAAAACAACAAAACTTCTTCTTGAGTATATTTCAACACTGTGAGCATTTTTAATAATGCAGATCTAGAGCATCTAAAGACCCTTAAAACAAGCTAACAGCATCATTTATTAAAGAATCTCTGATAGGATAAGATATGAATATATCTTGAATGTAAGTGTATTTTTTTTACCTTGGCAGGTATGTCTCATTTTAAAGACTAACAATAATAATAATAAAAATAAAATAAAATAGAATAAAAAACAGCACCTCAAGGCAAATCATATTAAACTGCATTCCAGTGTATAACCTGCAGTGTTTACTTAAACTGTGTACAAAAAAAAAAAAAAAAAAAAAAAAAAAAAAATTCCAAACAATATTAATAATAATAATTGTAGGCAGATTTTTTTCTTTTTCAATGTGTTCAAAGTTGTATTAAACCAAAAACAGCCATATACACAATATGGTTCAAGGACAGCATGCAATATACTTTGGGGATTTTAGGCAAATTTTACAGAAATACTAAGGGGTTAAAAATAAACTCTCTCTCTCTATATATATATACATAAAACAAAATTTAATTTCTCAAGCAGTTTCGCAAAAAACTGAAGACTGAGAATTATTCAGTTTCACAACCTCTTCCAAATTACTCTCACTCTTACTTACCTTTCTGCAAAATAAATAAATAAAATACCTTGATTTTTCCACTGGCCATCGTAGCTTTGTAAGATAAGATCCTTCTTTGCTAGACCTGATAATTATTTAGGTATTTAATCATATTAAAATTACAGAGTAGCATTAAAAATGTATTTAACTGTCTAAATTTGTATACATTTTTAAAACATAGATTGAATGAATAAAATTAGCAGCTAGATAACAACAAATTGCTTTGTGCTTAGGTCTTGTTCGAACATTAACGGACATGGACACGATGTGTGCTAACCCCAGCCATCAGGACATCAAAAAAGCTTCATCACTGCATATATTTTTATTAGTTAATTGAAAGTGTGGTTTATGTCAGCTGCATGTGCGAATCGCATGCCAGAGATGATAAAGTGACATGTTTTTTTAGTGCAATTTTGCATCCAGCCGGTAAATCAGAAAAATAATAATAATAATAAAATGCGCCACATGAAACAAGGATTCGGTAATTACATTAGTTGATTTTTAGTTTTTTGTCTGAGTGACAGAGAGGAAGGACTTAGTTTGAAGACAGAGAGAGAGAGAGAGAGAGAGAGAGACAGAGACAGAGAGAGAGAGATAGAGAGAGAGTGCACGGGGAGAGGCTCTCTGCTGTTTCTCTCTCTCAGTTAACATTAGCGCTATCTCATGTGCAGCAGTCATTTTAATTGCTCATAAATCTCTGATCAAATTAAGCTTTAGTGGAATTTTGTTTTTGTTTTGGCGGCCCCTATAACATGTTCAGTGCAGGAAAAACCCTGTGGTATTGAGTAAAAGAACTCCGAACTATGAATAAAAACTAAAATAAGGTAGTTGCGACTTTTTCGTCTCACAAGTCTGACTTTTTTTCCTCAGAACTGCGAGATATAAACTCGCAATTGTGACTTATTCGGAACTGTGATATAAACACGCAATTGATTCATATTGAGCTCATATCTTGCAATTCTGAATTCATAACATGCAATTTCAACTTGCATGTGATACAAACTCGCAGTTGCGAGTTATAAAGTCAGAATTGGCAGATATAAACTTGCAATTCTGACTTTTCTTCTCGCAATTGTGAGTTTATATCACAGAATTTTGACTTTCTAACTTGCAATTGCGAGTTTATATCTTGCAATTCTGAATTTATAACTCAGAATTTTAACTTTTTTCTCGCAATTGCATGATATAAAGTCAGAATTGCAAGATATAAACTCGCAACACTTCCAGAAAAGCAACACTGCGCTGCCAGATTATTCCCAGGTTTGCTGGAAAGCAAAAATCACTTTCATGCTCAGCAAAGCTCTAAGAGCCACCACATGAGATCCACACACAACTATGCACTTCCTTAATTCTGAGTGACGGCAAACATTTCTCCTGCCGTGAGCAAGAAAAAAACCCAATATTTTGCAGAAACTTTAACTTTTTAGCACTCAAGCAATGAAATATTACAAACATGAACAGTGTGTGTTAATAATTAGCAAAAACACATCATGGTGACATGTAAATAAAGATGTCCATGTACACACACACACTGCTATTCTTTAGTGCTTTGTGTCCAGAAGGATAATTTACAAAGCCAGTTTCAGCTTGTACACAGTTGCACAATGTGAAAATCTCCAACCAGTTAACAGGTGGAGTGAGGTGTCATGCAGGTAACTGCCGGATGTGTGTGTGTGTGTGTGTGTGTGTGTGTGTGTGTGTGAGAGAGAGAGAGAGAGAGAGAGAGAGAGAGAGAGAGAGAGATTGAAAATGTCTTTTACTCAAAGGCCACAGGTCTACAGAATCTTTCTGAATTTTTCATAGCGTCAAATTATTATTCGACAGTTCAAAAGCTGGTCTTAAACAAACCCATTGGGAGTTAGCTAAGAAAAAACCACAGGGCTGTAGTTCCCATCCTTAAACTAGACATTTATTATTATTATTATTTTGATGCTGTGTCTTTAGGACTTCTTCTGGGATATGCAGAGCTGAAGGTTCTACACACCATAGCTTATATGTAGAGCAGTTATTGCATTAGCAAAGAAAAAATACAATAATTTGGTGTCATTAAACACCATCATCAAAACACACAATTATGCATACTGCAGATGAAATAAAAGTGAAAAGCGAGTATTCATTTTTAAATCCCATTTTTGATTTGTTATAAATCACATTATGTATATTAAAGTACAGAATGTATTGGCAGACTGGTGTTGTAAATAATACTTTTTTTTCTTAAGTGATTTATTTGGTTGTATTGAATGAAAAACAGAAATTTTCAATCGCTCTCATAATTTGTCTCTCATACACTACTGTTCAGAAGTTTAGTAAGATCTTTCTAATTAATTTATTTCTGTGTTTTCAGCATCATTCCTCCAGTCTTCAGTGTCACATGATCTGCAGAAATCATTCTGATATGATGATTTGCTGCTATATAATTTTTTTATTATCATCAATGTTGAAAACAGTTGCATTTCTTAATATTTTTGGAAGAAATTGTGATAATTTTTTCCCCAAGGATTCGATGAGTTAAAAACAACAACATTTATCTGAAGCTGAATGCTCTATTCTGTAACAATGTAAAAGTCCTTACTGTCATTTTTGATATGCATCTTTGCTGAATAAAAGTATCAATTTCTTTCAAAACAAACTGAGCTTTCATAGTTAATCAAACTCTTAATTCTACAAGATCCTCTTTAATTTTGAATGGTTAAGATTAGTGTTATACGTGTAAAATAGCCTCAGTCTTTCAGCTTGTTGTGTGTGCTGTAGTGAACATCTATATGATGATTAAACCATTAATTTAGCTCCTGTCTCCGTCAGTGAGGTCTTTATGAGTCCTGATGAAACTGATGGAGCTAGTGTGCTCTATTATTAACATACAACCTTACTGGAAACATGCTGTTGTGTTGTTTCAGAGTTATATCATGTAAAGAACAAAACGTAATGAGAAATCAAAGATCATCCCTCACATCTGATCATTATTCACTAAACAGGAGGGCTTTTGCATGTTTTCTTTAAATGTCAATTTCTTTAAATTGAAGACTAAAAAAACCCCCAAAATTAAATAACCTTTCTCTACCAAGCAAATGTGAGAAATACCTGAAGGGAACGTAATAGGTCTGTATGTTCTGTAAATGCAATGTCTTAAGCACACATTAATTTATATAAGCAACAATTCAGAGTTGAAAAATACAACTTTCTACTGATCTCATTACATTTGAATTAATAATAATAATAAAAAAACTCCTGTTTTAAATAACTCTGCATCCAAGCACAAGAAAATATACATAGCTGTATTTAAATATAAATATGAATAGCACCTTATGATCTCACTGTGAAAAACAAAAAAACAAACAGTGTTTGTCACCCGTATTCTTGTTTCCAGAGCAAATATCTTAAATCAAAGGTAACATTTAGCTGCAAAGCAAAATAACAGAAGAAGTCTTAGAACTAAAACAGGGACAAATATCATCCAATGCGCTCAGAAACATCTACTTAATTCAATTTACATGATATCTGTTCTTGTTTTAATCATAAACTCATTAAATCTTGTTTAATGTCTCAGAGAACAAGAACTACATGCACTTTTGTGATTGACAAACAACAAAACTAAGGAAGATAATCATATTTTGCTATTCATGCAATATTTAATGCCATTTATGAATGTAAGATTTGCTTTGATTTTAGACATTTTAAGTTCTTAATTTGTGTAAAAATAAAATAAAGACTTTAAAAGCAGAAACTAAAATGAAATAAACACATATATATACATAAAAAAAAACCTTGATTTAATCACATGGACGGTATTATGAAGACTCAAAGCTTTCTTGCTCAAGTACTAAAAACAGACGAGCTGTTGAAACTTAACTCCCATGCCATAAAGGCATCCCAACAATTAGCATGTAACTGCCCGCATCCACACAAAAACACCTGTTCACTCTTTAGCAATAAGACTGGCAGTAATTGACTTATAATTTACATGATCTTCAAGGTTCCTTTGCAAAAACAGTTTGTTTAACTGTAAGGTCAGAGAAAAGGGTGTAAAAATAGACACGAAGAACACAGGTCAAATTACAAGTGGACTTCAGGGGGAAAATCGAGATGTACAAGTGGAGAATCTGGCCCATATGAAGAGTCTGATTACCTCAGTCATGAGAGTGTGTTTTCAGGCAGTGAGAGAGAGGGCACAGACAGGTCTTTGTGTTTAATGTGTCCTGACAGGAGCGCAAATGTCAGTCGAATGTTCTGGAATCATCTTCTCCTGTTCATCGCAGACGTCTGAGCTGCCCTGTGTGACCCTGCCAGGCTGGTGTGTGTGTGTGTGTGTGTGTGTGTGTGATCTTTCGCCCCTTGTTTTGTGATGGAGGTGTAAACTGTCGGGGCTGAACTGTGGCCAGGGATGATGTTGCCATGGAAACACAGTAAGTAATGAGTCCTGTGGATGTTTTTCTGTCTTGTGCTGCAGTCGAGTCACTGCGCTTTCACCCAACAGCTCGGACTTCCCACTAGGCCAATTAATAAAATATAATTCAACATTTTCTTGTCTATTTAAGATATTGAGCCAGACTATTTTCTATCTGCTTTTTTGAAGAGCCACTTACTGCAACCTCTAGATAGCAAAACACATACATTATGTGCATGTGGTAATGGTTCTTTAAAAAAAAAAAAAGGAAAGGGAACACACACACACACACACACACACACACACACACACACACACATACAGTGTACACACAAGCTTTTTTATGGCCAAAGTAATAAAATGACGCAGATTAAATTCTTTATTTTACCATCTCCTTGTTACATGTTACATTTAACAATAAATTATTAGTGCTATCTAATAAATTAATAAAGATTTATTGCATCCAAAATAAAAGTCTTTTTTATTTTGTGTTTTTACATAACATATATATATATTTTTTTTTTTTTTTTTTTTAATGTGCACTTGTGTATATTTTTAAATACACATAAATATATACTGTTCACACACATTTATTGTGAAAACTAACTTTTATTTTTGTATGCGATTAATCGTGATCGTAATCGTAAAAATTATGCATTATTTAATGCAACCCTATACCAAACCCTTATCATATAGTAAGTACAAGTAGTTAACTATTATTACTCTGCACTTAAATGAATAATTACATGAACAAGGACACAGCGAAATAAAGTGCAACCATTAAAAATACATCATCTACCAGAGTACTTGTAAGTGACAGCAATGATAAAAAATAAAGATGGTATATTATCTTTAATCTAGATGATGGTAGATTTATGCTGCTGTGTTGGATGGTTCCTTGAGGTCTAATTGGTTAACGTTGGGACAGCATGGTTATGAAAGCATGCAGTGATTTATTACAGCAAGATTAGTAAAAGTCCATATTGTTCATTGTTAATTAATGATACCTAATGCAGTCTAAATCTTCACAGTAAATGCTGTGAGTGATGCAAGTGCAGTACCTGGGGTTCATGACCAGCCTGCGGAAGAAGTACGTCCAGGTGATGTAATCCATGGCGTCTTGTTTTGAGGTGACTGTGCCTGCTGCAATTTCTGCATTCAAGTGGTCCGAGAGCACGCTCAGAAGACTGCAGATACACAGGAGAGACACCCTGTGTGTCATTATCAGAGGACGAACACCAAACAGGGAGATTTATAGTTTTATACACACCTAGACTCCACGGGGAACGGCTCGTACAAGAACTTCTTATAGAAGTCCTTCTTGATGTCGTGCACAAGGATGACAGCCTTGCCCTGGTCATCGAACTGCGGTCGCCCTGCTCGACCCATCATCTGAAGAACATCTGAAATGGGAATGACAATGAGTCAGCGAAAAAACACACACACACACACACACATAAAAACAGATGTTACCTGTTATAGGGTAATCCACGTAGCGGCGGGTCTTTCCGTCATAGTATTCTGTGCCCTTCACGATCACCAGGTGAGCAGGGAAGTTGACGCCCCACGCTAGTGTGCTAGTTGCAATTAACACCTTAGAGAAAAGTCAAAGAAGACTGATGCATGATGCAAAAATTTCAGCGTTGCCTCACAGGAATAAATTACATTTTAAATGTATTTAAATACATATAATTTGTTTTGTTTTTTCACTTTTCAAATAGAAAACAGTTATTTTAAACCACAATTCGCAGAGACTCCTATCCGTCGAGGGCCTGTGGTATCTGAAATTTAGAAGTGCTTCACATGCTAAATTGTTTTTGCACCGCTATAATACTGATGTGTGAAATATCACATTTGCATTACCATATTTTTCGGACTATAAGTCGCACCTGAGTATAAGTCACATCAGTCCAAAAATACGTCATGATGAGGAAAAAAAACATATATAAGTCGCACCGGACTATAAGTCGCATTTATTTAGAACCAAGAACCAAGAGAAAGCATTACCGTCTCCAGCCACGAGAGGGCGCTCTATGTTTTCAGTGTAGACTACAGGAGCACTGAGCAGCATAGAGCGCCCTCTGGGGGCTGGAGACGGTAATGTTTTCTCTTATTCATTTCTCTTAGTATATTTATCTTAGTTAATTTCTCTTGGTTCATGTCAAATTTATTTTGATAAATAAGTCGCACCTGACTATAAGTCGCAGGACCAGCCAAACTATGAAAAAAAAAGTGCAACTTATAGTCCGGAAAATACGGTATATCAACATTTTACAGCCAGGCCTATGAAGATTCATCTCTCATCACTCTAAAATGGCCAAAAAAGTTCTCCATGAGTATATTAATGAGTATAATTATATAATCTCTCAGCTGACAGCTATTTCCCACAGAATAGTTCCTATATTCAATTTACTCGCCTTTCTTTGGGGATCAGTGTGGGAATGGTCGATCTGCTGGTGAACCACACATCACCTAACAGCGCCTCACCTGGATCTTACAGTTGACGAACAGCTCCTCCACCGTCTTCCTGTCTCGCTCGTGAAGTCCAGCATGATGCATCCCGATCCCAAACGCCAGGGTCAGCTTCAGGTTCGACTCTCTTATAGTGCCGATGATATCGTCCATCTAACAGGACACAGACGTTAGAAACCCTGGCAGAAGCTATGCACTTTCTTCAGAAGAAAAGAGATGGAAATGTTAGGATGGGCAACAGTGGAAACAGAGGGAAGTGCTGTTAGATGGACGGCTAACGGCAGCCGGCTGTCACTCAGACAGCAGGGTTTCAGGTCGTTACACGCTTCAGTGCAGTGAAACAGCGGGACGCCCCGTATATCACTGGAACACACAGCCAGGACGCTGGAGCTATCAGCACATCAACCTCACTGCTGCAGGCCTGCGCTGAGCAACAGCTCATCCAAAAATAAAAGTGCTGACATTATTCACTCGCACACATGTTGTTTCAAACTTTGTAAAATTATTTTATTTACAAAAAAAGAAAGACATTTTGAAGAATCTTAAAAGAGCATCTTTTGCACAAAATAGCAGTTCACAGTAAAAAAAAAGGATACTATGAATGTAGAATAAATGTTTTATACACATATAACATTGATAACAAATGTCTTTACTGTCACTGCACAGCTTAATGTACTGCTGCTGATTAAAATGATAAAAACATACATACATAATTTACCCTAAGCTTCTGACAGTAGTATATTTGTAACTTGTAAAGCCACCTTGAGTTTGTAAAAAGTGATGAATAATAATAATGGGGGCAAATAAATAATGAGAGAATTTGAATTGGCTGAACTCTTTTAAACCAGACTTGAATTCTATCTCTAAGTATAAACAGCAGTCTTCCTCTATTCTCTGCTTGTTACATGTGTGATGTCTTTTATTGGGTCTTTAACAGGGTAGGCTCATAAAAGACAGGCATTAACATGTTTTATGGGGCTGCATGCCTTTACACACAGTCTGTGTAATAGAAGAAAAATAGGCCACTAACATCAGTATCTGTCACATAAATGCTTGAGTCAAACCAGTTTTACACAAATCTGCATTCATGAGAGGAACAGCTCTTTTAAAAAAGTGCAGGTGAACTATCCCCTTAAGAATCAGACTGGAAGATTCAGCATGTATTGTTGCATACAGGATCCACTATAGAATCAATTCTACATCAACTGATTCTTTAACTCTGAGCTATTGGGAATCCAGAGTCAATCCCAAAGTGGAATGCAAAACCCTGTTCTGTGTGAAGCAGCCCTAACCTTGGTGAATCAGTTCACTCCATAAAGCCTATTGATAACTAACAATTTGCATTATTTATTTATTTATTTATTTTTTGGTCTGATTTGAAATTCTAAAAGGCAGAAAATTCTAACCTTGTTAGTTTGGGACACTAATAACATATACAGTGGCATGCGAAAGTTTGGGAACCCCTTGCAGAAATTGTGCAACTGTAAATCATTTTAACAAAATAAGAGAGATCACTACTAACTAAATGCATGTCCTTTTTTATGCCAGTTTGTACTGTCCTGAGTAAGATATTTTACATAAAATATGTTTACATATAGTCCACAAGACAAAAAATAAAAATAAAAATAAAATAAAATACCAATTATTTCAGAAATTTGAATTTTGAACCCTTTCCAGCAGTGAACCAGACCCAGAAGACAGTATACGGTACCGTACACACAGTTTCAATAGAGCGACTGAGAGCTCTCGGACTAAATCTAAAATATCTTAACCTCTGAACTCGGGCTGAAACGATTCCTTGAGTAACTCGTTTACAAAAAATGATCGAGGCAAATTCCTCTGCCTCGAAGCCTCTTTTAATTTATTTTAAATCTCACGTCAGGTTCTCTCGCAATGATTTATTTTAATGCGACACAACCACTGATCTATGATATAGTTATATATATAGATCAGTGGACACAACGCGTTAAGTCACCCACAAAGCGGAAGGTGACACAACCGCTGAGTCGGAGATCTCATACTGCAAGGAGTCAGCAGTGTTAAATTGAGGGCGCAGGCAAACGTAAAGAGAAAAGAACGTCGTGAAGTGTGTCCATTGCAAGATAGAGCTGGCATACCACAACTAGGGCCCTATGATTTCCGCGATGCAGAAAACACGGAGGGAATCGCGGAATCCAGTCATAAAAACGGAATTTACAGAATTTACGGAATGGCAAGGAATTTGCCAAATTATGAATGAATTAATCAAAAATAGGTCATTGCACTTACATCAAATCACGATATGGACTAATATATGGAAATATTAAGCCGGGGCAGTCTATTTAAATATGAATCCTGCATGTTCTGCTTGTCTCTGTTAATGAATGGCGCAGAAGCGCTTCTTCGTTTATTTACACACACTGAAGCGCGCGTGACACTCCGGTAATTTCAGCGTACTGCTCTGACAGTAACTTTATGAGCATTTGACCGTTTGATTTGAGTAAAACTAGCGTCACATCACATACACAGAACTGTAAAGACGTCAGAACACGTCAACCCGTCAAAATAAAAGTCCGGTTTAAAGACAAGTATTTGCCAGATATGTATTACCATTGTTCAGTAGAATGTATATATCCTACCACAAAAAAAAA
Organism: Carassius auratus; assembly: GCF_003368295.1. Taxonomy (NCBI): domain Eukaryota; kingdom Metazoa; phylum Chordata; class Actinopteri; order Cypriniformes; family Cyprinidae; genus Carassius; species Carassius auratus. The sequence goes on from NC_039283.1 coordinate 8,569,347, forward strand.
AAAAAAAAAAAAAAAAAAAACTAACATTAATTTTTTTAAGGTTTAATCACACAACATTTCTTCAATGTTTTATTGATAATAGTAAAAGCTTATATTGCTTATGCTTATATTTTTCTAAATCTGGCTGTTTAATATTGTATTTGACACTACCAATTTAATTAAAATATGTTATTTATTTATTATTTAATTTATTTATATATACAAAGTTTAGTAAACACATGTGAAATGCACCTTTTTAGATGCAACATTTTCTCTGTGGGGAGAACATAAAAACTGCCATGTTTATATATATATATATATATATATATATATATATATATATATATATATAATGATACATAATTTGCAGTACGATTGGAACAAGTCTGGGGTCTTAATCTGGACTGCGGTTCATTAATTAGTGACCTCTGCACTACACATTAGAAGGCAGTTTCCTGTGTGTATGTGCTCAAGCAAACACATTAAAGATGCATTTCTGCTCTCTGTGCTGTTTGAACGTGTGTATATCATGTGTATACTATTAAAGAAATTATCACCTCCGTAAGGCTGCAATTTGTATGTGATTACTTTGTGATTGGGACGAGAAAACCATTCCTTTTGTTTTTTTCCTGACTAGCTCTCTAATCGAGTGCTTTGAAAATATTAGCACACATCTGTAATGGTGAGCAGAAAAAAGCTGTTTGTTCACATCTTGAAATAATCTGAAGGCACGCAGTGGAACGGAAAGAGGAATTGAATGAGAGATGACACAGGCTTTTGTACTAGAATCTGCTCTGAGACCGAGAGCATACTGAGCAAGAAGAGTAAGAGGAAGCAGAAAAAGTGTAAGTCCTAATCACACACTGCTTCCTCAGATTCAGGATTTTCTAATAATGGCATCTCAGCCAAATATTGTCCTCCTAACAAAGCATACATCGATGGAAAGCTTATTTAGTCAGATTTCACATGATGTATAAATGGACACTTAATGGCCAAGGGTCACATTTATCATTTTAAGTTAACCTAGATTAAGCACAATATTCGGAAAACACACCATCCTAACCAAATTGTTATTATTAAAGGTTACTATTAAATTGTGTTTGGTGCAAATAATAATAGTTCATATGTTAATTACACTGCTCGCTACACTTTTGCATAACTCTTTCTCTCCTCATCTTGCTTTGACTCTTTCCGTCTCTTTCAGACCAATAAAGCAATATGCTGGGTTTACAATATTTTTATTTTGCACGCTCTATTCTAGTTTACGACAAAAAGCAATGCAGAAAAGCAGAACTAGAACATTAACACCCTTTTTGTTATAATACAAACCTGCTGAGCACCTTACTCTCGTTCCGATTCCTTGATTGTGTTATTGAAAAATGAGCCCATATCTTTTGATGTAAATTGAAAAAGTGATGCATTTACTCATTAGTTAATACAATGACTTCTGACCTCTCTCTCGTCCTGGTGGAGCCACTGTTTGGGGTCGTCTTCTGTAGCCAGAAACGCAATGAGGTCCAGAGCCGTGAGCCGAGTCTGGCGGCGCGAAGACACAAATATGAGGACCGGTTTAGCAGGAGAATGTGTGCGGATGGCTGCAGGACAGTGGAAATACAGAGTCAGACTGAGATCATAATCCAGCTGTGGATGTGGCAATCAAAATGCATTAAAGATCTAAACAAAAAGTCAAAATACAAGAGAAATAAGAAAACTGCAAGTCAAATTTTTACCAATAATTCTTAGTAATTTGTCTGAACCTGGTGGCCATATCATGGTAACATCTCTAGGTCATCTGTTATTTATGAATAAAATTTCAGCTCCCATCTACTGTACTTGAATGGAAAGGACTAAAACCTCCATAACTGTTGGCCAGAGGGTGTTCTAATAGCAAACTGAAAATCAACAATACAATCTGACAATGATGACAAACGAGCAGTGAACAAATCGAGAAAAATGTTCATACTGTTCCTTCTGAAGCTCATGAGCATGGATCATTTTAGCATTTCTACGGGTTTAAGAAACAGAAATGTTCAGAGTTGAGTAAACTTTTATGATGTGAATGAAAAGTTGAAAACTAGAACTAATGAAATTGTGTTTTCAATTGATCTAACAACAAAATATAAAATCCTTTATAGAAGATCTATGAAAGAGTAAAACAATATCAAGAACTCGATTATAGTAGTCAGACGAGAGATATTAAATCAATTAAAAAATGAAAATATAAAACATGTCTTACAATGTCTTTATGCTATTTTGTTGTTAATACTGTGGTAAAATCACAGTCTGCAAAAAGTCACTTTCTTCACATTTTAACACATTATTAAATTTGCCAATATCCGATAATTTTCAACTCATTTACATGATTAAACATAATGTATAAATCAGTATTATATATAATTATTTAAGTGTCATGTTTGTGATTTATTTTATATTTTTCCATGTAAGCTGTAGCTTCTGACCTTTAAATCAATAACTGCTTTATTTGATCAGAAACGGTCTAAATATTATTTGTGTATTTTGCTTTCATGTGATTAGAAGTAGGCCAACATGGCCCCCTACGAAATTCAGTGGTGTATTGCAATGAAGTAATAATACTTTATTACAGTACATAAGTATTTTTTGGGGAGTATCTGTATTTTACTTGAGTTTTTATATCTCAGCCAACTTTTACTTTTACTATAATTCCTAATTAAAATGTATACTTTCGCTCTAATACATTTCCCCTAAGTATAGTCGTTACCTACTACAAAATAGTCTGAAGAACACAGACTGCAGGAAAGCAGGTTTGACGAATCAGTGGTCTGAATCCTAAAAATACCTTTGCTCATGTGCAAACAAGTGATCCTCATTAACACAGTCCAATGCTTTGTTTCTGAATGATTCAGCTATTTGAATGAATCAGTTGAATCTCAATGACTCACTCATTAACAGTCACTTGTTGCCACCTACTGGAAGTTTTAATTTTCAAATTTAGACGTTTTTGTTCATGTTTTAAATTATTTAAAATATCAGTATTCAACGTTTTACGATAAAACCACAACATTATTTATCCATCTGCAACTGCAGGTTAAATGCATCCCTGCCCCCTCTGAGATACATAAACTGTAAATACACCTAAATGCTTTTTCAGATGCAGATTCCAGAAATGCTTTCTTATGTTAGAATGAAAGACACTAACTACAGTAGAAGTGCTTCTTATTCTTATTCAAAAATATAAAATGGATAAAAAGAGTTAAAACTGAACAAAATCTTATGTACATTATATATATATATATATATATATATATATATATATATATATATATATATATATATATATATATATATATATATATATATATATATATATATATATGCTTCTTTTCCATTTTGCATTTACTTGTACTTATGCTTTCAATACTTAAGTATAAAAAAATAAATAAAAAAAATCTGTACATACATTCTCAGTTTAAAAAAAGTGATCCAAAAACAGTGAATCCAATCACCATTCAGACAAAACTTTGCTTTAAGAATTAGCCTCAATGCTGAGTTAATGTATTCCTCTTATAGGCAAGACATATCAGTATAATTTTTCATATCGGGCCGATGGCGATATTTACATTTAAACCAATTATCAGCCGATTCGGATATTGGTCATGAAAAAAATGCACATCCTAACTACAGGATTTTTTTTTGCATGATCATCTCCTTCAATGTGTGAGCATGTTCCTGTAGTACTGTACCTTGGAAGACTGGTTTGTTCATGCTGGCCATGCGAGGGCAATAATGTTGCCCCGGAAAGCCCTGGATGTGAACCTCCAGCGGCACTGGGCGAACAGAGGGCCGGAAATTAAACAGTCCCACCTGAAGAGACATAGGGAGAGATGAATAAGGACGGGCCACAAAACAGAGCAAGAAAAACAGGCCCAGAAAGCGAGAAAATTCAAAGAAAGACAGTAATAAAGCGAGAGATGGAGTGTCCAGCTGGCTGTGTGCCTGACAGAGTGGCTCATCTGGGGGCAATTACAGCCTGTCATTGTCCCCTGTCCCACAACTGCGCTCTCACACAAGTGGCCCGGGCCCGGGTGCGTGTGTGCACATATTTAAAGGGCTGGATAATGGATTGGGCAGCTAGAGACGCGCCTCAGTCCAAACAGCACACGTCAGATTTATGGAGACCCCCAGCCCTTCCTTCCCCGTCTGTCTAGCAGGGTGACATTTCAGCAATAGTAAAACAACGTTTACACAACCACTGCAGTCTGTCCTGATGCGGCCACAGTGCCAACATGCTGCTACACGCTGGGAGAAGGGTGCTGCGTATTTATAGACCCTTGCGTGCTCGTATGTGCACACGTATGCATTTATATGCAGAATGGCTGACAGAATGTTCTGTAATGGAAACAGGATGAAAACGACGGTACCGTTAGTACAAGGTTACAAATAATATCGTTATTCTACTCTTTTGACTTCATCCCTAATCATTATGGGTGCAAGTGAAGCATGATTCCACCGAAACAAGACCAATCCATTACATCCAACCTTAAATATACCATTTACCAGGGCCAATCATTTTTTTTTGCTTGATTTGAATTGCCGTGAATCGTATGTAAATCACATCAAACCCGAGAAGAGGTAGGAGCACTGATCCTGAAAATATTAATTTGCCCATATATAACAGTCTATGGATGGACTCCAAAAGCGATCCGTCTCTCATCAAATGTAATAGACAGTGATGTGGCGTTAAAAGAGTACATGTAAGTGAAAGCTGAGCTGAGCTAATGGATGCAGGTTGTGTATTGCTGTGAATTTCGAACCTGTCCGATGCCCAGCCAGTCGGCGAGATCCCGTGCATTAGCCAGCGCGGTCGAGAGTCCCACTACTCGCACTTGTTTCGATGTGTGGGATGAGATAAAGTTGGTTCTGGACACAATGACCTCTAGAACCGGCCCTCTGTCCTCACCTGTGAAGTCAAACAAAAGGTTACATTTGTCAAATAAAGTCACCTTTATTCATATAACGCTTTGTACAATAGATTGTTTTAAGGCAGCTTTACAGTAATAAACAATGAAGCTCTAAAATGAGGACAGTCATAATTCAGCTTCAGAGTGTTGAATCAGTTCAGTTCTCAATTACTGTGTAAAGTTCAGCAATTATAAAACAAGTTCAATTCAGCGATACGCACTGAAGATAGTACTAGCATTTTTCAGCTTGAGTCAGTTCAATGTTGATTCAACTCAGTTCAATAACACAAGTGTCGAGGTTGCAAAATTCAACAATTTTAACAAATTTGATTCAGCTATATGCTGCTCTGTTGAAGAAAACAGTGTCAGACAAAAATAAGACAATATAATTTTTCATACTTTTATATTAGTAGTTATCATCACTGTTATCCAATGACACAAGGTTCAGGACTTGTGGTTTATAAGGCCCCATTTACACTGCATGGTTCAAGTGACCCAAATCCAATGTGGCACAGATCGGATATGACCGGTGAACGTGTAAGCAGGAAAAAAACGCATGGATTCCGATGTTCTCAGATCAGATTCAGGCCTCATTCATATGTGGTAATAAATCGGATATGAATCGGATACGTGCATTTGCGTGTGCCATGTAAGCAGAAAAATCGGATATTCCCCAGTAAATGCGAGCCGTACGTCATTAAAAAAGTGACGTCAACTCAGGTGGACACCACCAACTGAGATCACATGACTTATTATAGGCGAGATGAAGGACGAAGGATACACACAGTGGAGCAATGCCGAGGTTTCATGTCTTTTAAGTCTTTGGGGCGAAGAGATGGGGCAAAAATGCAGGGTTGTTACAGAAATAAAGGGCTCTCCTTTTTTTCTCCGCCATACGAGACCAATGTTTTGCTGATTTAAATTTTTTTTTGTTGACTTTTCAAAATATTGTGGAAAGCAAAACACTGTATAATAGGGCTGCACGATGTGTCGTTTAAGCATCGATATCGCGATGTACGAATCCACAATAGTCACATCACAGGATGTGCGATGCAGGCTGTCGTAGTTGATCCGTTATTCATTAACTGTACGGGCCACCAGCTCCCCAGCCCTTGACGAATGTAAATCGCGGATTTATTGCACAGCTTAACCACAGAGTGAAAGTTTTGACAGGTCAGCGAGAGAGAGAGAGTGCGAGCGAGAGAGCTCTCTCTCCCTCGCGCATATTAATCAATTGACACGATGGTGTCATAATCATTTAAAATGAGAATGTAAATCTGCTCACCCCATTTTTGTTTGTAAGAAAAAATTTGATTAGATTTCATATCGCAGAAAAATAAAATATTGCAATGTAATTTTTTCCCAATATCGTGCACTGTATAATTTTATTTACATCTGCATCCATTGTATTTCATGCTGTTTTATTTCATTTTCTGGGTCAGAACGTCTACGTTTGGTAGTTTCAGCAGTGTATAATGTAAAAGCAAAAATCAGATACAGGTCACTTTTAAAAGATGATGTAAGCGGGTCGTCAAAAAAATCGGATATAGTCAGAAAATCGGATTTGGGCATCAAGCCCTGCAGTGTAAATGCAGCCTAATAGCTTCCACTCCTCTGGGAAAGCCAAGTGAAACATGCCAGCTGGAATTTGCTCCAATTCCATTCATTTCAATAGGAATCTTTGCGATTGGGAGTTTCTTAATTTTGTAAAGATGCTTGCTTTAAAACATCTATTGTATAATGTGCAAATAAAAATAAGTGAAATGACTGGAGTGCCAAATTATAAAGCTGGTGCAAGCATATGCACATCGCTATGATTACATGCTTTCTTAACTGCTGCTTTCTCACCACTGTCATTCTATAGGTGTTCATTTTATTATTTAGAGGAAAACCGGCAGCACATATTTCATCTAAGCACCACTCCCAGCAGCGTAGGTGACTTTGTTCAGGTTGTTCAGGGCTGTTCAGGTACTTTGAACTTCTTTTTACCCCAAGCGAAGAATAAAAAATAACTTTGCCGGAGCCTCTAACCTAGAAGATGGATCTCGTCTATGATGAGAATAGCCACTTTCTGCACATAGCTGCGGTTCTGCCAGCTGCGGCTGACTCCATCCCATTTCTCTGGAGTGGTGACGATCAGGTCAGCCTGCGCAATAGCTCGCATGTCTGGAGTAACGTCACCTGTTAACTCAACCACCCTAGAGAGAGAGTTTATGATAATGAGCAAATAAAGGTCAGGGTATAATAACAGATACATATTTGCCTGAAGAATCTATAAACACTCTCACTTTCTCCCAAGTTTCTCTTCTATTCTGACCTTCCAGTCCTCAATCCTCTCTCGGACCAGAGCTTTGAGAGGAGCAATGTAGACCACCTGCTCACACAGATGCATGCCGGTTAGACCATCGAATAAAAGAACTAAAACTAAACCCTAACAGATGGCAGAGGTTCAGACCTTGGAGGTGGGGTACTTGTTGAAGACCCTGAACATGGCCATCTCTGCAGCGATGGTTTTGCCGGAGCCAGTGGGGGCCCCCAGCAGGACGTTGGTGTCTGTGTGGTAGAGTGTATGGAAGATCTGCGTCTGAATGGGATTAAAGTGCGTGAACTTGTACAGACTCTCATACTCCCGGTTTCCCAATGCAGTCACAGGCAGCGGCTGAAGATCCAAGAGCTCTGGAATGAAGATGGAGCAAATGAGAATGGTAATCTACAAAAGAACATCTGCATGGCTTCTCCAGTCTGAAGCCTGAGGTTTATTTCACATGTGGTTTTCACAAACATGGTTTTTGGACCACTGTGGTTGCCTACACAAGGCATCTGCAAAGCAAGCAACACTATCACTCACACTCATAAAAAATAAAGAGGTTTTCACAGCGAAGCCAAGGAGGAACCATTTTAGGTTATTAAAGATGTTAAAGATTCTTTATGGAACCATAAATGACAAAAAATAAATTAAAAATCTAGATTTATTTTTTTTAAGCTTACACTTCAGCACATAATTGATAACTGAGATCTCAAATTGTGCCACTTATTGAGGGGCACTACCTGGATGTGCAACTTTATTCTGGCGCATTCTGAAAAAATCTCATAAACTACAGTCTGGTGCACACTGTATGATTTTGCCAAAAAAAAAAAAAAAAAAGCTAAAACAAATCTGGGATGGTAAAGTTCTAATGTTGTAAAAATCACCACTGGTGAATGAATGGTCTTTATAGTGAATCATAGACTGTGTATAAATATATATATAACATTTCCATTTAACTTCATGTACTACAAAACCATATAAAATATTTAAAAGTAAACCAAGTAAAAACTAATACAAATTACAAAAAACACACAACAAATTACCAAAACTTAATTGACAATTTTACAATATGAATACAAAATTGTATCTCAACAAAAATATCACGGTTTCATAAAAACTTCAAGTAATTCGTCCCACATAACAAATAAAGTAATCGAAGGACAAAGTTGTTTACAGCTTGACGTGTGTGTGTGTGTGTGTATGGGACGCACCTGTGTGTGGCGGGTGTCTTTCAGGCAGGATGAGATGCTGGAAGTTGATGATGCACACAGCTTCAGAGCCCAGCCAGCGGTCAGACACGGCTCGGATGTAATACTGAGAAGGCATGGGCTCGAAGATGGGTATAGTGAAGACCACCTGCTGGGGCTCTCCACTCACAACCTGACAGCGCCAGAGAGAAAACACGATTAGAAACACACACCACATTGCATCTTGCTTACTGTATGACATTGTGTGACGTGCCGTCTTCATTAAAGAACCACATATACCGTCATTAATCGAATCTCCATCCTTTACAAAATCTAATTATACTTGCAGTTTAATTAGAGGATTCGCAAATATATTAACATTATTATATGCTTGTTATAGTATTTATTAATATGTATTGATTAGCTAATTTTTATATTTGTTATTTTAGTATTAGAAATTGTACTATATGCCTCTTTCTTTCTTTTTTTTTTAGCCATAATTTAATCACATATTTACTCACTTTAATACTTACACTTATTTTCCGTTAGTTGCCAAAGCAACTCTTGTAGTTTCGTTCTTCATGCTGTGATCTGGTATTACGGTACATACTTTTGGGTTTGCTCGTGTCAGCAGATGTGCATGTATATTTACCTGTTTCTTATGCAGAAGGAAGTACTCCGAGTGGTAGATGTGGTCGTTGATCGGATCCTCCACCCATAACCACCAGGGCTCTCCCACTGAGCCATGGACCTGAGCAGGACCAGATGTGAGGTGTCATGAAAGTGGTATAAAGAGAACACAAAGAATAACATGCATTTTGTTTTTCAAACAGAAGTCCATTTATAACTTAAAAACCTTCATGAGAATGGAAACTACTGTTTCCATGGAACCCACATGACCAAACTTACATTACGAACACCAAACCACACATGCATGATAAATGTAACCTCACATTTCATATTGCATGAAAAACAGCAAAACTTTACAAAGGTCCGATACAGAATTAAAAATGTGTTGTCACAGGAACTTGACAGTGATTCGGAAATCTTAATGAGAGCACATAAACTCTTGCTAATCACATTCACTGCTTTACAGAGAGCGAAATCTGTTAAATTGGATGGCTTGTATTTACAGTGAGTGAAATCTTTATTGTCTGTTGAGTTGTAGCCTGTTTTACATTAAAGCGGGTGATATACGTATTGTCAGGAAGCTCCTATTTTTCATTAAAGCATTTCATTCGCTTTGCTCATAGTGTGAGTAAATCATTGTCGAGCTGTTTGATCTGAATCTGAATCACAGCTTCATTCACATTAGAGATCTGAACTGAAGCCTGCTGGCGAACTGCATTTTTAACACATTTCATTGAAAACATTTAAGAAATAAAACATGATTCCGACAACATAAATCTAAGAGCAAAGCTGAACTTAACTGAATAGATAAATGAATAAAATTACACAATTTTTAATAATAGGTTTGTGAGCTTGTCGCGGAAAGAGAGACTATGAACAGATGCTGCTTCAACAACAACAATAAAACCAAAAATGTTTGGGACCCAGTTTATATTTAACATCCTTAACTATGTACCTTTATTTATATTAATCATTTAATACAATGCACTTATTATGTCCAGTTTTCAGCATCATTACTCCAATCTTCAGTGTCACATGATCCTTCAGATATCATTCTAATATGCTGAATTGCTGCTCAGCACACACTATGGTTATTATCATTAACATTGTTATATTTATCGACGAAAACCAAATTTTTTCCTAACAAAAAATTGTCACATCCGTTTAATGTTTCTTTGTTAAATACAAGTATTTATGCATTCACGTGTAATGTTTGTTAATGACGTATTGGTGTGGCAGAGTGCAGGTCATGCTCAGAGCATGTTGGCGGGTGATTAGTGTTGGCTGATGGTCATCCAGCTGTTGGGTGTCACGCTGGACGAGTTACGGTCACACAGGAGGAGCAGGCACAGAGCGGCCCATCTGTGGCCCATCACAGCACTGGCCCCCAAGAGAACAATAGCAACAGATCTGGGCCTATTCAAGCCTTTGTGCTCTTAAACGCAGGGGAGGAGATGTACAAATCAAATACCTCCTCCAGCTCCCGTTGCCTAACCTACTGTGAGTGTGCGTATGTGTTACAGTCAGGATATGTGAAACTGTGCATAACAAATTGTGTACAATATTTATATATGCATGTATATAAAACTAATTATAATGTTTGTTAAAACCAAACTTAAGATTAATATTCCACTATTAAAATAATTCTTGGCTCATCTGTGGAAAATGTGCACTAGAGTTTGGGATCTGCTGGTCTACGGAATTGAAAATCCAGATATCCCAAAGACTGACAGCAGCATGGGTGTGTTTGACATGGTTACCTGGTCATTCCACCTGAAGTCTGGGGTGATGCTGAGGCGGACGCGCAGGACAGTGCGTGTGATTGGCTGAATGCTGGACTCCATCAGGATGGCGGGTATCTGATGAACACACTGCTTCACCTTCAGTCCGATGTTCACGTGATGCAACATGTGACCTGCATGCACACACACACAATGAATATCTGTAATGTTTGTCCTTAAACGCCCGATAAAGTCTAAAACTGACAAATCTACATATGTTTCTTGTGTCAGACTGACCAATCTCATCTTTGCCCATTTCTTTGAGTTTGTCTACCGTGAGGTTCCTCTCCTCCATTCTGGACAGCACTGATGGGGGCAGAGCGCCGAACTGTCGCAGCGGGTGGGCCCAGCCCCACAGACGCTTGTCAATCACTTTACACAGGTTCAGCAGGCGGTAGGTCATGGCCGGCCAGCGCTTCCTCAGAGCGATCTCAAACAGAGCCCGCACGATACGAGCAGCATTCTGCACAAAAACCACAAAGAGACTCTCAATCACACAATCAGGTCAATCAAGTGGACCACCGGCCGATATGACTGCACAGAAGTCACACACATGCTGCCATTATCACGTACTTGAACCAAATATGTGTTTTTATACTGTTATAAACTGAACAGTTTTTTAATAACCAGTCAGTTTTAAATAGTTGACACTGTCATTATAAATACTGTAGTTGAAATACAGTGACTGAAAACATATCAGAGATGGAGAAAATACATAAATGTGTTATTATACCATTATTAATCTGTTATAAACCAAACAGCTTTTTAATAACCAGTTGGTTTTAAATAGTTGACACTGTCATTATAAATACTGTAGTTGAAATACAGTGACTGAAAACAGAGATGGAGAAAATACATAAATATGTGTTGTTATACTGTTATTAAACGGTTATAAACTGAACAGTTTTTAAATAACCAGTCGGTTTTAAATAGTTGGCACTGTCATTATAAATACTGTAGTTGAAATACTGTTATTAAACGGTTATAAACTGAACAGTTTTTAAATAACCAGTCGGTTTTAAATAGTTGGCACTGTCATTATAAATACTGTAGTTGAAATACAGCGACTGAAAACAGAGATGGAGAAAATACATAAATATGTGTTATTATACTGTTATTAAACGGTTATAAACTGAACAGTTTTTAAATAACCAGTCGGTTTTAAATAGTTGACACTGTCATTATAAACACTGTAGTTGAAATACAGTGACTGAAAACATATCAGAGATGGAGAGCATACATAAATGTGTTATTATACTGTTATTAATCTGTTATAAACAAACAGCTTTAATAACCAGTTGGTTTTAAATAGTTGACACTGTCATTATAAATATTGTAGTTGAAATACAGTGACTGAAAACAGAGATGGAGAAAATACATAAATATGTGTTATTATACTGTTTTTAAACGGTTATAAACTGAACAGTTTTTAAATAACCAGTCGGTTTCTAAATAGTTGACACTGTCATTATAAATACTGTAGTTGAAATACAGTGACTGAAAACAGAGATGGAGAAAATACATAAATATGTGTTGTTATGCTGTTATTAAACAGTTATAAACTGAACAGTTTTTAAATAGCCAGTCGGTTTTAAATAGTTGACACTGTCATTATAAATACTGTAGTTGAAATACAGTGACTGAAAACAGAGATGGAGAAAATACATAAATATGTGTTGTTATACTGTTATTAAAGGTTATAAACTGAACAGTTTTTAAATAACCAGTCGGTTTTAAATAGTTGACACTGTCATTATAAATACTGTAGTTGAAATACAGTGACTGAAAACATATCAGAGATGGAGAGCATACATAAATGTGTTATTATACTGTTATTAATCTGTTATAAACCAAACAGCTTTTTAATAACCAGCTGGTTTTAAATAGTTGACACTGTCATTATAAATATTGTAGTTGAAATACAGTGACTGAAAACAGAGATGGAGAAAATACATAAATATGTGTTATTATACTGTTATTAAACGGTTATAAACTGAACCGTTTTTAAATAACCAGTCAGTTTCTAAATAGTTGACACTGTCATTATAAATACTGTAGTTGAAATACAGTGACTGAAAACAGAGATGGAGAAAATACATAAATATGTGTTGTTATGCTGTTATTAAATGGTTATAAACTGAACAGTTTTTAAATAACCAGTCGGTTTCTAAATAGTTGACACTGTCATTATAAATACTGTAGTTGAAATACAGTGACTGAAAACAGAGATGGAGAAAATACATAAATATGTGTTGTTATGCTGTTATTAAACGGTTATAAACTGAACAGTTTTTAAATAGTCAGTCGGTTTTAAATAGTTGACACTGTCATTATAAATACTGTAGTTGAAATACAGTGACTGAAAACAGAGATGGAGAAAATACATAAATATGTGTTATTATACTGTTATTAAAGGTTATAAACTGAACAGTTTTTAAATAACCAGTCGGTTTTAAATAGTTGACACTGTCATTATAAATACTGTAGTTGAAATACAGTGACTGAAAACATATCAGAGATGGAGAGCATACATAAATGTGTTATTATACTGTTTTTAATCTGTTATAAACTGAACAGCTTTTTAATAACCAGTTGGTTTTAAATAGTTGACACTGTCATTATAAATATTGTAGTTGAAATACAGTGACTGAAAACAGAGATGGAGAAAATACATAAATATGTGTTATTATACTGTTATTAAACGGTTATAAACTGAACAGTTTTTAAATAACCAGTCGGTTTCTAAATAGTTGACACTGTCATTATAAATACTGTAGTTGAAATACAGTGACTGAAAACAGAGATGGAGAAAATACATAAATATGTGTTGTTATGCTGTTATTAAACGGTTATAAACTGAACAGTTTTTAAATAGCCAGTCGGTTTTAAATAGTTGACACTGTCATTATAAATACTGTAGTTGAAATACAGTGACTGAAAACATCAGAGATGGAGAAAATGCATGTGTCTCTCTTCCCTAGGTGTGATGCAAGCATCATAATTATGAAACAAGTCAAAATCTTTACAACGTCAAAACTGAAATACAATTAATTATTACGTTTTTCTGTCACAATTTTAACCCCGTAACAATGACTTAGTATATGACTTATGCATGTAGACTTAAATTGTCCATCAACTGTGACTTTCTCATAATTACGATTTCTCAAAATTTTGACTTTTTGCATAATAATGGCTTGGCTTCTTGTATGATTTATGTATCTTGACCTGCTTTCTCACAATCTTATAACTTCTAATGTTTTATTAAAGTTTCCCAAAACAATGTGGCAGAACTGTGCCTCATTCCTATACCAGACATAGTCTAGTGATAATCCAGAGAGGTTCAGAGAAACTCTGCTGTTTATGGGAAACAACTTGTGTTTTTGGTTTGCATGTTATTCATTAAAATAGATTTTTATAATGAGAGTGTTTTAAGAGCATTATGCATGTGCTAACACATGCAGTATCGAAATACCTTATTCACAGGCATATTAGTAACATAATTCCGATTAATTCTTTGAATAACTCATAATATATCTTAAGAGTTTACTGAAATAAAGTGAGAGGTATTCAGCTGGTTGTGTAACTCAGTAAAAGCTACTTGGGGGTGGGCAGCCTTATGAAGTATAAAATAGCATGTCTAACGCGAGAGCGTCATTTTAAACAGATTTATCAAGTATCAATCTCTGTTTTGGGGGAACAGCTTTTTAAAGGACACCTTTAAATTTTGTTCATTATCTAGAACACATTTTATGGAATGACTGATGTCCATTTGCTTTGACCGCTGTGGGTATAAATCAGAGCCAGGCGGCCGTGTGTTTGATGGTGGAGTGTGAGTTATGTTCAGATGGCTTTGGGAATCCAACATTACTTTGATCTACAAGGTGCAGGTTTACTCGTAGATCTGACTGCTACGAGGGACTGATCTAGTCACTGATTGATTGAGCAGAAATGGACGACTGTTAGCGAAGCAGGGGGACAGACACCTGCTGACCCAGGTGCTGCCATTTAACCGGCCTCAAGAGCAACCCAACTCTTTCATCCCACACTCGTCCGAATGGATGAGTACCTGCAGAACAGTCCCCATGATCCAATTCACGACACTTCAGTGAAAGCACAGCACACTACACACACAGCTTTGAACTTCACATCAGCTTTGTGGCCTGATCTTCTGCTGGGATGCATGGGAATCTTTAGGGCTGTGCGCTTACAGACTGAGAAACGTCTATCTATCTATCTATGCATGCATGTATTCATCATACAAGTATCTGTGCAATCACATGCTGTCACTTTCACCAATGAAAGCTCATAGCCATTCCGATCTACAGCTGAATGATGGGAAGAGTCTCCCTCTCTGAACAGATGCGAAACCCATTGAAAGATTCATTGTGTGCGTCCATCTAAACATAACCATCTAAAACCCCTGAAGGGTGACGGAGAGAGATCTCTCAGAGGGTCTGGATTTAAAATCAACATATGTTGGACACGGAAATGCCTCCCACTGCCGGATCCCAGCTGCACATCTGAAATCAGCCGAATTAGGAGCAAAGAGGGAATTTCTCGGACCTATCTGACCACATGGAAGCCGTTATAATGGAATGGCAGATATCAGGGATAGATGGCTTCCACAGAGAATCTGAGGAGATGTTGGGGAAGAGGATAAACATTGCCATATAGCTCACTTCCTCTGCCATGTACAGTTACATATGATTTGGGAAGTTTAATCGCTTCATTTCTATTCAACTGATTTAGCAATGTGAAGTCCACTTTTAAGAAGCATCAAATAAAGACAATTGGGAAGTCGTGGCATGATGGTCAGAGATTCGGACTCGTAATCTCAAGGTTGCGAGTTTGAGTCTGTATGTGCATCGATCTCTTTCCGTGTCTGCATCTCACCTGCGCTACATAAGACAGGTCCGATATGAGGGAGAAGCTGTCCACCTCCCCGCGGCCGATGTACGTCTGCAGAAGGATGTTTATCTTGCCGTAGCCGTTCTCCACTCCTCCGGCCGCCGGCAGCTCACAGAAATTACACAACAGCTTCTCCAGCTCCTCCAGCTCCTCGTCCCGGACCTGTGTGTGGGACACAAGAACCCATCAACACACTAGTGTTCATTCTGTTAAAGAAGCAATGATGGAAATGATTTAAAACCGTCTTTTCCATGACTTTAACTAGATGAGGATGAGACGACACCAGCTTCATTATACAGAAACTACTGGGACTACATCAACATGCTAATATCGTTACAGAAAAAAAAAAAAAATCAATTTTCTCACAAATATTCATCAAAAAAAAAAAAAAGAGAAAAATATAGAACTTCATATGTTTTCATGCCTGACTTACAAGATATAATTGAATTTCAGAATTTAAGTCTCCCTTACAAAGCTTTTCTCATAAAAGGGCACATTTTCTTCCAAGTATTTTGTGTTATCTGGCAACCACTGGCATATGTGATCCTGGAGCACAGAAGCAGTCTTATGTCACTGGGGTATATTTTTAGCAATAGCCAAAAAATGGCTCGGAATTATTGATTTTTCTTTTGTGCCAAAATCATCAGGATATTGGGTAAAGATCATGTTCCATGAAGATATTTTATAAATTTCGTATCTTAAATATATAAAAACGTAACTTTTGATTGGTAATATGCATTGCTTACATATTAATTTGGACAACTCTGAAAGCGATTTTCTCAGTATTTAGATTTTTTGGCCCCCTCAGGTTCCAGATTGGAATAAGTGATCTCCAATGATATTCTGCTCAAATGAAAGTATAAGAAACCCAGATGATTCCTAGATGACTAGTCAACTAAAACTTAAATAGACTTTTGACACAGGACTAAGACTACACTAAATACAAATGAAAACACTATAACACACACCTCTAAAATACACACTTTATTTAACCAGAGGTCATCTCACCTTGACCTGCTCAAATTCTTCAGCTTTTGAAACAATGCTCAGAATATCAGCTTCAGTCTTCTGCGCATTGAAAAGCTCATTGAATGTCTGTAGAACGTAAAGAAACAATGTTAAAACAGTCAAACATGAAAGAAACACACATTAAGTCCAGAGCATCACTGTCAGATTTGATCAGACTGTTTCCTGTTTTTGAGAGAAGTTTCTTATGCTCACCAAGGCTACGCTTATTTGATCAAACCACAGTAAAAAGTCATTTTGTAAAATATTATTACAATTTAAAACAATTGTTTTCTATCTGAATATTAAAATGTCATTTATTCATGTGATGCAAAGCTGATTTTTCAGCGTCATTACTCACAAAATCCTTAAGTAAATCAATCTAATATGTACTATTTTTACATTTTCATTGTGATTCTTTGACATACATACTTTTGAAGAACAGCAATTATTAATTTATTGTAGCAATGTTAAAATGGACATTTTAACACACCCTTGTTCAATAAAAGTAAAAAAAAAAAAAAAAAGAAAAAGAAAAAAAAAAGAATAAAAATTAAATAATTTTTTAAAATATATTTTAAATGTCAGATCTCGGTGTTGGCTAAAGCTCTTATTTGGTTTTTTAAATATCATGCAAATGCTTTATCCTGACTGAAAATGTACTATATTAATCTGATTTTGCATGCAGCCGATGTAGTGCAATCTACCAAACTACAGAGTATGTGTACAGCGTCTCTCACCTCGATGGTGTTGTACTTTATGTAGAAGTGACTGGCCGTCCTGCCAAGGTCTGTGGATGCAAAATAACCAGTTCTCTCGTCAAAGCGGATCATGCGTGCCTTATCCAGCTTCCTGCCGGACTCCACGACTAACTCCTTCCGGTACAGCTCCAGCTGTGGATCCATCTAAATACCAGCACAGCATTAACTACCATCAACACGTTCCAGAATTAATCATTAGACATAATAAAATATATCAAGAAAGGATAATATGAATGAAAACTGAAAGGCATCTGAACAGCGACTGCTGTGAGAGTATGAACAGCAGATAATGAGAGCATGAGCACCTGATAGGCCTTGTGACTGATCCCGTAAGCGAGTGGATTGGCTCTCATTCGCACATACAGGTACGTGTAACTCAGCCAGCGCACAGCTTCATCAACATTAGTCACCGTCCCTAGAGCGATCTGCACAGAATAAGCAGGCATTATATTTCACAGCGCTCACATCAAATCACCAAATCCAGATGTTTTCTGGAGGTGTGGTTTATGTTTGGTATTGCTATCCATGTATAACTGAGATCTCGGATGCTATATGATAACTGATAGGACATTCATACACACAGAAATCCATGCTGAAAGGATCTTGAGCTTGCCTTGAGCTGGTGTCTAATGTCACTGCGCCATCTATTGGACAAAGTGATCATGCATTTGATTTGATGGCCTTGTAGATGCTGCCCTCATGTGGCAGAGCAAGCTTAATCAAGTTAGCTTTTGATTAATTTTAATACAAAGATCAAATATAACAGTAATTTTTTTTAAACAAAAATAAAAATTAAAGTGTGCAAAAAAACGAATGTAAAAATGTTAAATACAAAGAGAAACAGCTTGACTGTAAGTTTAGTGTTAGAACAATTTGTGGTTCTACTGTAACTGATGAAAAAAAAAGTACATCTGTTTGACAAGATGCGCTTTGTCATTTTTTTATTTATTTTTTGGTAATATTTGTTCTATTTTTTTAACATGACAACAATTGCACAATTTGCACATAATATTTACATTGTCTTTTATTTCAGCTTTATTTCCTATTATAGATTTTTTTTTATGTTTCTGTTTTCACTTCAATTTTGGTCAACAATGATTTTGTTGTTCTTCTGTCATTTTTATTTGTTTATATAGCACATTAAAGCTTTATTTAACAGTTTTGGTTTATTTAGTTTACTATTGTACTTCAGCTTCAGTAAAACAGAAAATAGAAAAGTCAATATTTGTATATTAGCTGAAAACACTCTAAATGAAAGTGCTTTTCTATAGTATAAACTCTCAAATGTCAACTGTACAATGGACTGGTTTCTTCTTTAAGTTATAAACAAGTACAAATATGAATGGTGTTATAATGTTATACTAAAGTTAAAATTACAATAACGGGAAGAACACTTAAGATAAAATAAAAATAAAAAAAGCATCTTAAGTACGCAGAAAAACAGAAGTGGACTTTGAACGATTAATTGCCGCTTTGAACGATTACGTAATTGTGGCATCCATAATTGTAATGGTGATTAGAAATGGGATGAATTGTGCAGCCCTAATGTACGTACAGTGTCACAGTAGTGTTGTGTGTGTGTTGTACCTCGGCGTTGAGGTTGTCGGCGAGACTCTGCTGGAACTGGCTCTCGATGGGGTTCTGCTGAGTCAGGAGCGTCAGGTAATGGCTCAGCTTGTCATGGGTCGTGATGATGGCTCCTTCACCGTACTTGTCAAACTGTGGCCGTCCGGCACGCCCGAAGATCTGCATCACATCCAGGATGCCCAGATCCACTAATGCACCACGCTTGGCATCATAGATATTAGTGCCCTGATTGTGGAGAAACAGGAACCATTGAAAGCCCGCACTGAAGGTTCCAGCATTACATTTAATGAAGCAGAGTTTGACGCTCTGACCTTAATGATGACCGCGTGAGCGGGTAAGTTAACACCCCAGGCCAGCGTGGCGGTGCACACCAGAACCTTCAGGTATCCTCTTGAAAACATGTTCTCCATGAGCGTGCGGTCCTGCCGTAACATTCCCGCGTGATGGATGCCGAAGCCGTCGGGAAACATCTCCCTCATCTGCTTGTTTCTGGAGCGCTGCACCTGTGACACACACACACACACATCACATGAGCAGGATACATCGGGGGGAAAGACACATTTGATTCTCTTCACCTGTAAACTACCAGAAAGCACACAAACTCACTGCTGCACTTTTCTGATTGGTACAGTAGGTCAAGAGCAATGTCAAACCTGGGCTGTGTCTGAAATTGCATACTCTTAAGTCCGAAACATTTTATTTTGATTATGTATTTACTTTGAAACTGTTAAAAAAGTTGATTCTATAGAGTGAGTGTGTGTAGTGTGAATGCAATCTGTGTACTACATTCAGACCATCAAAATATTGCAGATGTTAGACACACAGTCTGCTAATACTCTAATGACTGCCAGTTGACATATAGTCACAATATAGTTAGTAGAATGTCTAAAGTGGACTTTTAAAAATAAAGAGTTACACACTCCAGTTTCTCACAAGTAGTAGTAAATCATCTGGGTACTCTTCACCTACTGTTTCATGAATTCAGACATACTACTGGGCTCACTGTGTGATAGGGATGTGATTTCGGACATGAGGGAGAGGCGGGACTTCCTGTTTTCTCCACCATGTCAGATAGTGGGAGTGTTTTTTGCAATTCCATTTGGCAGAATTGACACCCCACTTTGAAACCACACCCCCTGTGTAAAATAAAAGCATGCAGAAAGATCTGGTTCTGTCCAGCAGTGGCCGAGCTCAGAGCGCTGTGATTGAGATGAGTGTTGTGTTGACTGCCGATGAGGGTTGTGACCTGCGCCGACAGTAACGTCCTCACCATCAGACGCTTTGATCTCACTCTGCCCGAGTCTAAATGGAGGTCAACAGCAACAAGGCCTCAGTGCTGCTGAGAACAGCCCATTACAGACACGTCTGGCCCTCTCCAACCCACACAGAATACCAACTGCACTGAAATCCGCCTTACTCCAGTCTCTCCTCTGTGCTGTACCGCGGTACAGTGATGGGATCACATGATATACCGTGGTGCTTGGATATATGGTGCTGAATGATATAATACTATTTAGTTTCATTGACCTTATATTACCATTCTAATTCATGATTATCACCAACTTTTAATGCCTCGTGACTAAACAAAGGATGCCAATGTGAGTGTGAGAAAAAAGAAAGAAAGAAAAAACCCTTGGTCTTGAATTTTTTGCTTATATGCACTACGTTTAAAAGTGATTAAAAGTGAATCGAATAGGATTCGATGTGTACCGGGGTATTTCTGTTTTTTCATTAAGCATCATCTGATGTCAGGGAGTGAATCTGCAAGTCACTCGGCTTATCGCCAGCGAATATAGCTTGGGTATGAACACAAAAGATGCGTTGAAAAATGTTTAAATAAACTTTACTTCTGGTTTCAATTTAAGTTAAACAAAAGTTTTGTTTAACTTAAATTTAACTTTTTTTTTAGTTTTGGCAAAAAAAAAATTCTGGAGTGGCATTCCTCGTTATTAATAAGTGTTACTCTCTTCTCATATCTTTGGTGATCAATATGCTGACTGACTAAATATAAAAGTCCTTTATGACAGCTTTCACTACATTTCCTTATCAAGTTACTTCAATCTGTTACATTATGACAGATGTAAAAATATCATCCTGTCTTTTTGAGATAAACGTCTCATTGCTTTCCACTGATCATTACACTGCTTTAATGAATTGGCCCTTCATACGAACTTCAGCTCCAAAAAAGCTCTTTTGCTTGTTCTGTTCTTCTTTAGGTAATTTAGGCTCCACTCAGCTGGTCTCCATTGATCTGTGGATCCTATCAGAGCTATGTTGAGAGCAATGCTCTCTGTTTCAATGTGGCCTGTGGCACAGCAGCAGCGTTTAAGAGACAACGATGGGAGTAGCAGAACGTCATCTGCCAAGCCTTTTTTCTGAATTCACATGCAGGTCCCCATACGAAATCTAAAGTGCTAAATTACACATCTGATGTGAGATTCTAAAAAAGCGATTTTGTCATTTTGTATAATTGCCATATGATGTCATATGCAATTTCATAACATCACCATTACACAATTTACCAGCATGAGGCCGTTTCAGATGTGTGATGTGGACATTGTCTGAATGTGAGAGCTGCTTGCCCATGTAAAACTGCCAAAGCATCAGAATCAGATCAGAAAGGTCAGCTGAGTGATTTGGTTGCTAGGGTGTTCTGCATGATTACTAAGGCATTGATGCCCAAGAAATGATCTTTTAGTCAAGGCTCCAATAATTGCGATAAGCTTGGTATTTGTTACTTATGATCCAAAACAAAGCCTAAGCCTTCCAATTCTGTCTTCTTTATATTAAAAAAAAATACAATACATTTGGTGGTCATTAATGTGTGGTGAAGGATCACCAAGTGCTCGTGAAGGGATCATCTTTTACTCTCTGCTACAAGTTATAGCACCAAATAAACATGAATGAGAACAGAACAACATAATGAAGTATCTCACCTCTCGTGTAATCGCTCAATCAATGCAGAAAGACGTAAGTTTAACACCAATTTCTCACATTACATTACATTTACAGGAAGGCCATTCAATGTCCATAGCTCAACAGTTAGGCAGAAAAATGACTAATAAATATGAGCATGATATTTTTATTTAACCTATTATCGTCATTATTTAATGCATGTTTGAAAAATTCAGTTATAAAAACAAGCTATGACAGCCACCATTTCAATGTTTATATTTCAACATCAAACTGGAGTAGAAACAATCATATCATTAAAAGGTTGATATAAAACTTCATTATGTCCAAATTAAATGTATACAACTGCTTATTTGAGTTTTGATTATGATAACATGCAACAAACAAAAAATAAAAAAATAGGTTTTCTGTATAGTTTACTGCATTATTGTTTCTCCTGAAGAAAAAAAAAAAAGTAAAATAATCAATATATAAAATGGAAATTAAATCAAGCAAAACAAATCAAGAGCTTCAGGGCTCCAGACTAACTTTTTTTCACTAGGAGCACAGTGGCCCCCAACTGAAAATTTTAGGGGCACAACCAGAAAATTTAGGGGCGCACACCATAAATCAACATGCTAACCAAATCTACTAATTTCCACTGTATTGCTAATAAATACTTTAATAGATGCAGAAATTACAATGTGCTGTTTCAAATTCAGTGTCACATTTTATTCTGCACTTTTGAAGATGCAACAACAAGGTAAACTGACAGCACCATCGCTGTCATGACAGTACAAATAGTAAACAAAATTCCATACACTCAGAATAAAAAATGTGCATAGTAAAAAAGTTTGTGTGCATGCTGTATCGTTGTTGTATGTTTCGTTAAGTTTTAAGCCGTTCTTCCTTTGAAGGTCGAGCTGGCTTTTGTATTTGGTGAAAAGTAGTTCTAATGCTTATAGTACCTCAGCCATCTGAATTCTTACAGCCAGTCTTCTCGAAAATGGTGAGTGTGGACCAGGGCCGGCCCTGACCAATTTGCTGCCCTAGGCAAGATTTTACCTGGCGCCCCATGCATCACAGCCCATTTCACCCTGTCATTGTGTTCATGCTTTAGCGCATATATATATATATATACACACACACACACACACATTACAGCCGAACTGTTTCCAACACTCATTATAAATCATCATATTAGAATGATTTCTAAAGGATCATGTGATCGACTGATGTCACATGTGACACTGAAGAATGGAGTAATGATGCTGAAAATTCAGCTTTGCATCACAGAAATAAATGATAATTTAAAGTATAATAAATTGAAAACAAATTATTTTAAATTGTAATAATATATCACAATATTACATTTTTTCTGTATTTTTGATCAAATAAAGGCAGGCTTGATGAGCAGAAGAAACTTCTTTCAAAAACATAAAAAATAGTAATGTTTCCAAACTTTTGGCCTGTACTGTATCCCCCCAAAACTGCACAACTGTAGAGTAAAACATTAATAAAAAAAGTGATAATAAAAAATGCGTCTTAAAACTGACATGATTGTACAAAATCACAGTCTGGGGACTCAGAACTCAGAACAACTGCTAACATTAAGTTTAAGGTAAAAATAACTGCCATGAAATTATAGTATCTTACTCCTATGCAATAAATTGCTATTTCACTACATCTCTTTACCTCTGTCTTTATCCTGTTCTCCTCTTTTTGGCACTGTATCTATCGCAGACTATGCTCATTTATAATGTGTCATGTAAATTCGGCCTTCCGTCACAATCAGGAAACTTTCACCGTGTCTAGAACTGGCGCGAGCTGCCAGGCCCGTTTCTACCATAGACAGTAAAAGAAACGAGCTGTGTGTTAACAAAAGCAGTGCTGTATACATTGGATGCGGCGTCGGGCACGCTACACAACAGATTACCAACAACTGATCGTGCGCGCGCTCTGTTTCTGACGCACTTCAAGCACTCGATGGGCGGGGGAAGATCGAAGAGCCAGACTTTTTTTTTTTTTTTTTTTGCTTTATTTGGAAGTGTTTCGAATTAATGGTTTTTAAATAGTAGCCTATTATAAAAAAAAATATGCAAAAAAAAAAAAAAAAAAAATATTCACTCGTTCACTCATTCTGGTGCCCCTATGGATGAGTGGCGCCCTTAGCATTTGCCTACACAGCGGGCCGGTGTCCTGACATTTTATCCTACCCTGTCAGATTTTCCTACGCGGGTTTACTGCGCACGCGCACATCAATATCGCGTCCTTTGTCTCATGCTAAACAACGATATTTAATGTATCTGCATTACTATAAGGGTAGGTTTAGGGCTGGGGTAGTTGTAGACTTTAATAAAAACGCAATCTAATTGGTAGAAAATAATATTTATTGTTGGTTTCCTGTAACTGTATCCCTTTTAGCTACAACCGCGAATATAACACATAATTACTGTATTTGCAGTACTGTAAGGGTATGATTAGGGTTGTGGTAGGTGTAGACGTTAATAAACCATAACTTTACAGTAGAATTTTCGTTGTGGAATTGTACTACCCACTGTTTTGGTGGGAGGTAGGAAAATCTGACAGCGTAGGACAAATCGACAGAACACCGGCCCTGGTGCGGACTTTTTTCGCCACACCAACCTCTGACTCTGAATCATCATCTGACGGTGACACTGTAGACTCTGGCACTGGTACACTAGCCGCAGGTCGGAAGAACGAATCAATAGTTCGCTTGCTCATAGCTCAGACGCACGCACATATCAGGTTGTGATGATATTTGTCACGGTTTCCTTCCCACAGATGTTTACGCGCGCTCAATTATCTCTAGGCCCCTCCCCCTCCACACATTTTAGCCACTTACAGTGGCCATTCCCTATTCTTCTTACACGCATTTGCCGCCTCACAGACAGGCATCACTCAATGAGACGCGTTGTATGCGTCTCATTGAGTGATGATGTGTGCAATCATCACTCAATGAGATGATTGCACGTATGTGTGCAAGTGTGTGTGTGTTTGAGTGCGTGTGCAAATCTACTGGTCGCACATGTGCGACTGGATGTAAAATTCAGTCGCACACTCTCAAAATTTGGTCGCAAAATGCGACCATTTGGTCGCAGTCTGGAGCCCTGAGCTTGTAAATCTGAATGAAACTGTGAAATCTGTGTCAATACCAAACTCTATATCTAAGGTGTTAACTTGCACAGTGTTAACTTGGAGATTGCAGTTTGGTTTCTAAGGTGTTGTACATGGTTGTAAGGACTTGCTATGCAGCTGTTATTTATTTCATTTTTGAGTGGTTGTTGGGTACAAAAATAGACATTTTTATGTGTGTGGAGTCAGATTTTCTGGGAGACTGCATGCTTACGTCAGTGTTTTTTTTGTGTGTGTGTGTTTACGTATTCGGCTTGTGGCTACAATTAGAGGAGGCAGTTGTGTAGAAGTTGAAATAATGAGCTAGTACTGATCATGGATCATTCCAACTGGTAACCTTTGAAAGAATCACTTGTTGTAGCCCCCCCAACACCCACACACAAACTTAAACTTGAAATCTTGCACGTCTCTTCAAAAAATGACCTTGAAGGGACAAACAAGTAGGGAAAGCAACAGAGCCTGCTGTAAAACAAGAATCAATATTAGCATGGCTTTCTAGAGGGATAAACTATTATTTTTAAACGATTAATCTAGCGATTATTTTTTAGATGCATCGATTAATCTAACAATTTTTTTTTCCAAACGATTCGATTCTGATTATCTCCCCATTAATTGACTACTAACAATTTATACATGTTGATTTACATATCTGAATGAAAAAAACATGAATTCCTTAACATTGCAATATATGTTTATTGCTCTTAAAATTACAAAATAAAAGACTGACTAAGAATGCATTACTTTGCACTTATATAGAGATAGCATTCAATAAAACCTTGAAGCCTTGAAAACACATAGTTACTGAAACAAGCTTACTGAACATATAGGGCCTAGCTTACTGAAAATAAAGTTCTTCTTTCAGATGAAAATAACAACAACCTGATGTCTAGCATTCAATAAAAAAGGTCACCCAAAATACATGTTTAGAGCAATTGAAAGAATACAGTAACCAATGTAAACTTGAAGGCTTTAAGCTAATACAGAGAGTGCTTCCATCAAAAAAAGAAAAAAAAGAAATGAAAATTAACAGTGGGAGCCAGCAGCCTGTCATGGAGAAAAAAAAAAAAAAATCCCTGAATGCTCCACGTGAAACTTTGGCGTTCCGCCCTTTTTCTATCGTGTTTAATGATTTTGGTTAATATGCACGAGGGAGAGAGAGAGAGAGCACAAGAAGCGCTGTCGAGTGTGCGCACACAGCCGGAGCTCTCTCTCGTACGTGCCCTGTCAGGCCCAGCAGTCATTCTATTCTACATCACTCACCGATCAAATAAGGCTTTGACAGCCGCCAAAAAAAAAAGATCAATGCAGAACAACCCCTGGATTGGTTATATAACATTGGACAGAATGTTGATCCGGCCATCGCGTATATTCAGCGCACATGAGGTAAACATTTTGCAAACGTTTTTTAGAGAAATTAAAACAGGTCGAAGAATCGATGCAATTTTTTTTGCGTCAACATATTTTTTGACCTCGACGAGTTGTTCCAGCCC